>NC_057809.1:27387575-27389657 GCF_018294505.1 Triticum aestivum
TAGCAAACTCCATTTTTGTTTATGTAGAAAAACAAAGGAAACTCCATTTTTGTGTATGTGGAAAAAACAAAGGAAACTGCGTTTTTGTGTAATTACAAACAAATGAAACTCCATTTTTGTGTAATTACAAACAAGAGACTTTTAGACGGCGAAGACTATTGCCCTGATCCTAAGAGCATACTGACATTTCACCAACTCTTGTTATAATTTTTTTATCAGCAGCAGATACTTTTAAATTTGTCTTTACAATTCCAAGTACATGACCATACTGATCCTTCTATTTTTTATGTAGCGGAATAAACGTTCGTAATCCTGGCCGGTTGATGGCTTTGTTAATTCAAAGCCGGGCTCGACTTGAGCCTTCGTTCTAAAAAAAAACGTTCGTAATTTATACACCTAGGCTCAGCTTCTCTATATTGATACGAAGGCCTGGAGCATGTTTCTTTTGTTTTCAAGTTGAGGGGACCAGGTAGGGCCATATAGACACAGTAAAAGGCCAGTTTATTTGTTCCACGCCTTACAAAACCGAGCAAGGCTGATATAATATTTCTGGTTCCCTTCTACCGTGTGCAAACAGAACCTGGCGGCGCAATAGCAGCTCAACTACTATTGTTATTAATCAGGATAAATGCTTCTGCCTGGCTGGCACACATGCTTAGGCACAACAGTCTGCCCCAGCACCGCAGGGCAAGGCGCGCTGCAGGTCATTTATATAGCATCTCCTCATTTGTATATTATTCACATATAGCATCTCATTTCTTGGTTGATTGCTTACATGTATTCAACTTCTGGCTCTTTCGCTCCCAAGCTGGCCTCCCTCTCCTCGGTGCTCAGCGGGAGAAGCATGAGGTGATGCACCTTTGACCCCGTAGTGCTCGGCTCCAATTTATCAGGGAGGTCACCGGCAAGCATCAAGCTGCCCTTGTTGCTTCCTCGTCATCAAGGAGGAGGAGGTCGGGTAGCACCGTCCTCAAGGTACGTCCTCGCTGCTTTGACCCGCCTCTTTCGTGCACCTGTCCTTCCCTATTTCTCTTACTGTCGCGGTGCTCGTGCGGCTGCCGATCCTAACCTAGGTCGCCGTCACTCCTCGGCGCTTCGCAGGACAGGCACAACCACGACACCGCAGAGACGGACGAGAATGTGGTGCTGCTCCTTCTTATGGTGTATGCATCGGCGTGGCTTGCGGTAGTGATGCATATCTTCGTGGGCAATGCTATTTGAAGACCATTCAAGTGATTTAAAGGAGAAGATGTCCAGACTGCAAGGAGGTTGAAGATGACGATCAAAAGATTGACATATTAAGCGACTACCAAGAAGCCAATAATGCTTGCCCCTGCCATTAGTAATACCCTTGCTCTTCTTTATGAAATCTTTCCTAACTATCGTTGCAGATTGTGAGATCCCTATTTAAATACATCACTCAGCAGCTGGCCGGTACAGAGTTGGTGGCAGGCATATGTGTTCTCAGCCACCTTATCAATTGTAGGCTTAGAATGATTTGCTTCGTCCAGGTGTTGTTCGTCAACAATTCCTTTGTTTGTCCATGTCAATTCTGATTTTAGAGGATTACAAGTTTTAGAGTGGTTGGGCTTTTTTAGAACCGTTCGTTGATGTCGATCTAACGGCAGACAAATACGAAGTACTGGGTAGTACTCCGATGAAAGTACGCGAAAGTACTAAAACGAGTGGGGCCGGTACTCGTGACAAGGTGGGGACGCGTTTTAATCTAGGGGCAGTTTAGTCCTAGGAAAATTTGCACGCGCCGCCCCTCTCGTCGAATGAATAACCGCCGCCATGGTGCTACACATTCCATAATTACTCATCGGCGGCCATCTCCTCCCTCTCCTCCATGTCCACCGCAGTCATCTCCTCCTTCTTGCCGCTGCAACTTCGCTCCACTCAGGCAACCCCCCCACCCACCCCCACCCCCTCTTCCACGGCAGATCGAGCTGATGGCCGGCGGCGAGAACACCGACTTCGTGCAGATCGCCGGCGGCGACCAGGTCAAGTTGGCCAGGTTGAGGGAGATCCGTTCTTGGTTTGACAACACAAGGCAGATGAGCTGGACGGCAATGGCCACTC
>NC_057809.1:27723994-27970541 GCF_018294505.1 Triticum aestivum
ACTTGAGATCAGACGCTATGGAGTCAGAGTGATTGCATGACTCGAGGCACAAGGCAACAGGCTGGGGTGAAGGCGTGGCAGCTGCATGCCACCACGAAACACCGGCGAGCAGAGAACCGGAAGATACATAATCGTTTATGTCTTATGAGTTAATTTCTCCACTCATTGCACGCTACAAAACATTAGCGAGTATACATAGGATGTCCCTTTCTGAACAACTACATAATATATAAATTCCAATTGCATTAGGGATTTCATCTAGAGTATATTCCCTGAATTATTTGAAATGAAGTAATGGTTTTTCTAATCCTACTTTGACCTGGAGCATCACTCTGAAACATCAGGGAACACACACATCTTCAGAAGTAGCAGCAGTAGCTAATGTGAAAAGTTCACTGGAATGCTAGGATACTAAAAAAGCTAGTACATCCCAATAGCCAAAGAACATAACAAAATTTGGCATCATGTGTCAAGTAGCTCACAGTGGGCATAAATTTGTACATTATATGTCCCTTTATTAACTCACTTGTCTCTGATTTTTAACTATTAGGAAATAATAGTGGTCATCAAAATTAGAATATATTGTAATGCTCTAGAATAGGATCTAATTGTTGGGAGTTGTTACCTGAGGGAATCCTTGCGGGGAGCTGAGCATAGGAACCAATGCTGTTCCGCACTGTCCACGTGACTGACCACCGTGCTGCCTCCATGAGCCGATGTGGAACTTCTACCAACAAGTGATTTGTACATGACTGCTCAAGCAAACTAAACCACTAAATCCAAAGGGGATTCGTTCCAGAAAGGTGCAACACCTTGAGAAATCTACGTGTAGAATTGAAGAGGGGAGAGTATCAGGAGGTAAACCTAGAGAACCTGCATAGTTTGTGAGTACAAAGAACAGTATGAGTAAAATAAATTTCAAAAATTGGATTAGATGAAGAATCAGGTGAAGAGGAGATAAAGGAAAGAACCATCACCCATTGCTGCACGAGAGTGGTTTTCAGAAGTAAGGG
Organism: Triticum aestivum; assembly: GCF_018294505.1. Classification (NCBI taxonomy): domain Eukaryota; kingdom Viridiplantae; phylum Streptophyta; class Magnoliopsida; order Poales; family Poaceae; genus Triticum; species Triticum aestivum. The sequence goes on from NC_057809.1 coordinate 27,725,008, forward strand.
GAGTAGGGAAGGAGCAACAGCACTTTGGATCGTATATTCGTATATGCGCGCGAGTGAATTGAAGTAAAAAGCATGAATCATCAGACCTGCAATAATCTTCAGTTTAGCCGGTTCATCAATTGCCATTAATCGATCCTGATTAAAACCTCAACGAATCGATGGCTAGTGAATTTCAATCGACAGCGGCTGTTCGCGGCCCTGACCATCTCCCTATTGCGTCACCGACCAGGACGCCGTTCGGTCGCTCGGCGAGGAGCGCCGTGTCAGTCGGACCTGAAGCACAGTGGCCATGAGACACCATCGGTCGCGTCGATCCGACCCCAACACGGCCGCCATCACTACTGCCCAGATTCTGCTGCCAGCCGACAGCAGCAACCGTGCGAAACTGCGAACCAAAGGATCTGGCGACGACGCGCCTGAGAACTCTAGATATGGCTTGAAAACCAGAAATATGCTTCACGGATGTAGAGCGTGTTTGGTTGAGTTCCAGGAGCAAAATTGCCTGGCCTGAGACCTTCCTGGGTTGTGCCTGCTTGTTGTTTGGATAGTAGCCTCAAATCACAGGCATGTTCCTGGCCTGGAGTTGACATGCACCTGATTAGCCTGGGTAGATCACAGGCAGCTTGATTAGCCTGGATGAGGCCAACGGAACCAGACGCCTGGCCTCCAGGCAGATGCGTTTTGCGTCAATTAGCAAGTTGTATACTGTACTTTTTGTCAACTCAGCCGTCCCATCTAATTATTTAATATTTAAGTACGTGTCCCAGGCCAGGTTTGCAACCAAACATCACATGCACACAGCAGCCTGGCCAGGCAAAAATCCTCCTTCTCCCAGGCTACTATCAGGCATCAACTTTTGCTAGGCATCACACCCAGGACATGAACCAAACATGCCCGTAGTGCGTCACTGACCTGGGGATGAGCTCGTCGCCGGCTCGAGAAAAAGTCGCTCCCTGCTGCGCTTTTGGGGAAGATAGGAAATGTAGAAGAATGAGCCAATCTAGTGAATCCCGTGGAACTTAATGGAACCTGCACTCATTTGGGAGCACAAAGAACAACATCAATTGAAAAAAATTCATGCAGAATTTGGGGGAGAGTAGAGGTACCAACGAGGGAACACTTGTAAAAGGCCAGTAGCGGAGACTAATTATCGTCCTGTCAACCATGGCAGCCTGCAAGTAAAAGGAGGAGAATGAGGAAGGAGAAGCTCCACGATGGAGATTAAATGGACGCAATTGAATGGATGTTGTAACTGAGCCCAGTTATTGGCCACCGGTGAGTGCGCCTCATCGATTGCAAATTTGCCATTATAATGGTCCGCTGCAACTATGAATTGAGTCCCGAATCGCGGGCAACTGGAGGCAACCGACAGGGGACGATCCGTTGCCCCGGATACCTCCTGCTGGCGTCGCCCAGCGAGGCAACCCGGCCGGTCGCGTAGGTCGAGGCACATCCGGTCGGTCCAATCGACCTCGCATCGGCACTGTTTTTTTTTCTCGCATCAGGACTGGATGAACGCTCATCGGTCGCTCGTGTGTAACCCTAGTCGATGGAACCGCACAAGTGGACCTTCTTCAGCGAAGCCCGTGGGCTGGAATGGGCTGGCCGACGGCCCAGTTAACCACAGGGCTACGTTTTGGCCTGCGGAGCAGAAGCCCCAGGACAGCCGGCCCAGTTTTTATCAGATGTGGGACAGATTGCTTTAAACAGGAGATCCGACGACCAAAAACGTCTAGATCGTGCAAACGGATGGTCAGAAACGCGAAGCGCTGAGAGAGCTCGCTTTAGGTGCAGTTGTATTGTACTTAATATATACCTGGCCGGACTCGGTTCGGTCACCAGAGACGTCATCACGGTCTCCTTCTTGCACCGGCATTGTGTCACCGGAGCCGTCCTCACGGTCTCCTTCTTGCACCGGCATTAGGTCACCGGAGCCATCATAATCATAGCCAGCTGCTTCCATACCATCGGTGTCGTTGAGAAACAACGAGCAGACGGCATCCCTTCCTCGTGCGATTATGTCCCCCAACAACTCTTCTTGTACTTCGTCTCGGGCGGTGTCCATAGTTTCTACAAATATTTATAACATGGCAATTATTATTCAAACATGACAGATGGATATATTAGTGGCAAACGTAGAACTAATATTAATTAGTGGCCTCGACGCTACTTCTCTAGGGTTTGGGGTGGCCTCGACGCTGCTTCTCCAGGGTTTGAAGTGGCCTCGACAACGCTTCAAGGATAAAAAAAGAAGAGGAAGAAGAAAAAAAGGGGAGAAGAAAGAATAGATCCTCTTTTTTTTTCTTCTTCTTCCTCTTTTTTTTTATCGGGAACGAGGGTCGTCGACGCCCACGTCACTTGTGGGACGTGGATGTAGTGTCCGACACCGATGGCCACATGTATCTCACACCCACGATACTTACTATTTAGGGTTTCCTCTACCGCTCGGCGACCCTGACCCTCGACGACCCTCGTTTCCGATAAAAAAAAAGAGGAACAAGAAGAAAAAAAAGAGGAGAAGAAGGGTCAGGGTCGCCGAGCGGTAGAGGAAACCCTAAATATCAAGTATTGTGGGTGTGAGATACATGTGGCCGTCGGTGTCGGACACTACATCCACGTCCCACAAGTGACGCGGGTCGACGCCCGCGTCAGTTGTGGGACGTGGATGTACCATCCGACACCGACGGCCACATGTATCTCACACCGACGATACTTGCTATTTAGGGTATATCGACCCCCCTCCTCGTGTTGAAGTTATCGGGAGGTGGTATATATATCGACCCCCCTCGTGTTGAAGTTATCGGGAGGGGGTATATCGACCCCCCCCTTGTGTTGAAGTTATCGGGAGGGGGTATATCGACCCCCCTCGTGTTGAAGTTATCGGGAGGGGTATATCGACGACGACAGACCCGATAAAAGATATGAATACGAAGAAGAAATAAAAAGAGGAGAATAAGAAAGGAATAGAGGAGAAGATCGAAGAAAAAAAAGAGGATTTTTCTATTTTTTTTCTTCTTCTCCTCTATTCCTTTCTTCTTCTCCTCTTCCTTTTATTCCTCTCCTCTTCTTCTCCTCTTCTTTTTCTTCCTCTCCTCTTCTTCTTCTTTTTCCTCTTCTTATTTTCCTTTTTCCTCTCCTAAATATAAAACTTTTCTACAAATGAAACTAACCTAAAATGTACTAAATCAGAGAACATATATAGATAATCCTTTTCTAAATATTTAAATCTAACTTTTGCATATATGAACATATATACACAGAGAACATACAAACATATATACATTTTTATAAAAAAGCAAAATACAAAATACAAACATATATATGAAAAAAAAATCTGAAAAGAAGCAATATACACAATATATATACTGACATATATACATAATATACACAAAGAAGCAATATACACAATATACACAAGCATATAATATATGAAAAAAATAGGGGGGCCGGACCAATGGAGGGGCAGGGCGACGGCGACGGGCGGGGCAGGGGCGACGGCGACGGGCGGGGCAAGGCGACGACGACGGGCGGGGCAGGGCGACGACGACGGGCGGGCCGGGGCGCGCGACGCGCATCGGGGCAGGGCGGCGAGCGGCGAGCGGCGTCGGGCGAGGGCACGGCCGACGGCGAGGCAAGGGCGACGACGACGGCTCGGCCGGGGGCGACTGTAGGGGCGGCGGACGGCGTCGGGGCAGCCTGACGGTGTCGATGAGCTCGGCGTCGTCGGAGGCAAATGGTCGATGAGAAACTGAAATTTTCACAAGTCCTGGTTATATACCAAGAGCATTGGTCCCTGTTCGTGGCACCAAACGGGACCAATGCCACCTTTAGTCCCGGTTGGTGCCACCAACCGAGACCAAATGCCTCTTTTCAGCAGCCCAAAGGGCGGGAAGCGGCGGCTTTTGGTCCCGGTTGGTGGCACCAACCGGGACTAAAGGGGGGCATTGGTCACGGTTTGTGCCACGAACCGTGACCAATGCCCCCTTTAGTCCCGGTTGGTGCCATCAACCGGGACCAAAGGCCTGCGCCTGCCAAAGCCGTGGTGCGGTAGGATGTTTAGTCCCACCTCGCTAGCTGAGGAGCGGCCGCACCTGTTTATAAGCGCTGCACCTGTTTGGGCCTAATCTCACAACGCTATGCCTGCTGGGCCTTCTGCGGGCCTGAATCCTGGCCCATGGATGGGCTTCTAGTCGTATTCAGGCCGTGGTGGCCCAGTAGGTGGCATTTTTTATTACTATTTGATTTTTCATTTCTACTTAGAACTAAATACTTGTAGTTTTTTAGTGATTTTTTTCTTTTAGGTCACAAAAATTATAAACTTTCTATTATTGCCATTAGTTTTAAAATTTGAATAGTTTAATTTTGAATTTTTTAAAATTTGTGTGAATCACTAGTTTATGAATAACTTTACCGTAAAAATTGATTTTTGAGTCATTTTTTTCCTGCTATTTAATATTACTGTGTTTTATCATTATACTCAATTTGGTAATTTTAGTTAGTCATAACAAATATTATAGGCATTTTTTTCTTTTTTGCTATTTTTTTTCATTTCTACTTAGAACAAAATACTTATAGTTCTTTAGTGATTTCTTTTTTCTTTTAGGTCACAAAAATTATAAACTTTCTGGTAGTTCCATTAGTTTTCAAAATTGAAAACACTTTTTTTGCTTTTTTGCTTTTAGTGCCTATTTTTTTCAAGTTTTTTTGTTTTGTTTTCTGCATTATTTGTTTTCTTTTTTTTTGCTTTATTTCTTAATTCTTTTTGCTTTTCGTTTTAGAAAAATTATAAACTTTCTGTTAGTGCCATTAGTTTTCAAATTTGAAAACACTTTTTTAGTTTTTTTGCTTTCTTTGTTGCTTTATTTATTTTATTTTGTTTCTACTTACAAAAAAATACTTATTGTTGCTATTTTTTTTCAGTTTTTGTTTTGTTTTCTTTATTATTTATTTTCTTTTGTTTTTTGCTTTAATTTTTAATTCTTTTTGCTTTTAGGTCAGCAAAATTATAAACTTTCTGTTAGTGCCACTAGTTTTAGAAAAATTATAAACTTTCTGTTAGTGCCATTAGTTTTCAAATTTGAATAGTTAAAATTTGAATTCTTTAAAATTTGTATGAACCACAAGTTTGTGATTAACTTTACTAAAAAAATGAACATAGATGCACCTATAGAGAAAATTCGACCTAAATTCATAGTTTTCAAATGAACTCTCAAAAAGTTGGCATAGCATACTCGTGTGTTACAAAGTTGGCATGGTATCATCATAATAGTTGCTTGAGAAAGTCTTCACTTTTTCTTCGCTTGTGTCATTTGCTTATTGCGCCGTAACCATGGATAATCTTCATCGTTTATCAGGATGCTTGGGTCAGCCTTGACATTGAAGGGAGGAATTTCATGAAACTTTTCATAATCTTCAGACATGTCTGTCTTGCCCTCCACTCCCAGGATATCCCTTTTTCCTGAAAGAACTATATGGCGCTTTGGCTCATCGTATGATGTATTCGCTTCCTTATCTTTTCTTTTTCTCGGTTTGGTAGACATGTCCTTCACATAGATAACCTGTGCCACATCATTGGCTAGGACGAACGGTTCGTCAGTATACCCAAGATTTTTCAGATCCACTGTTGTCATTCCGTACTGTGGGTCTACCTGTACCCCGCCGCCTGACAGATTGACCCATTTGCACTTAAACAAAGGGACCTTAAAATCATGTCCGTAGTCAAGTTCCCATATGTCCATTATGTAACCATAATATGCATCCTTTCCGCTCTCGGTTGCTGCATCAAAGCGGACACCGCTGTTTTGGTTGGTGCTCTTTTGATCTTGGGCGATCATGTAAAATGTATTCCCATTTATCTCGTATCCTTTGTAAGTCAATACAGTCAAAGATGGTCCCCTGGACAACAAGTGCAACTCATCACAAACAGTGTTGTCACCTCTGAGACGTGTTTCCAACCAACTGTTGAAAGTCCTGATGTGTTCACATGTAATCTAGTCGTCGCACTGCTCCGGATGTTTGGAGCGCAGACTGTTTTTGTGTTCATCGATATACGGGGCCACCATGGTAGAGTTCTGTAGAACTGTGTAGTGTGCTTGAGACCAAGAATATCCGTCCCTGCATATTATTGAGTCACTTCCAAGAGTGCCTTTTCCAGTCAGTCTCCCCTCATACCGCGATTTAGGGAGACCTATCTTCTTAAGGCCAGGAATGAAGTCAACACAAAATTCGATAACATCCTCTGTTTGATGGCCCATGGAGATGCTTCCTTCTGACCTAGCGCGGTTACGGACATATTTCTTTAGGACTCCCATGAACCTCTCAAAGGGGAACATATTGTGTAGAAATACGGGCCCCAGGATGACAATCTCGTCGACTAGATGAACTAGGACGTGCGTCATGATATTGAAGAAGGATGGTGGGAACACCAGCTCGAAACTGACAAGACATTGCGCCACATCACTCCTTAGCCTTGGTACAATTTCTGGATCGATCACCTTCTGAGAGATTGCATTGAGGAATGCACATAGCTTCACAATGGCTAATCGGACGTTTTCTGGTAGAAGCCCCCTCAATGCAGCCGGAAGCAGTTGCGTCATAATCACATGGCAGTCATGAGACTTTAGGTTCTGAAACTTTTTCTCTGGCATATTTATTATTCCCTTTATATTCGATGAGAAGCCAGTCGTGACCTTCATACTGAGCAGGCATTCAAAGAAGATTTCTTTCTCTTCTTTCGTAAGAGCATAGCTGGCAGGACCTTTATACTGCTTCGGAGGCATGCCGTCTTTTTCATGCAAATGTTGCAGGTCCTCCCATGCCTCGGATGTATCTTTTGTCTTCCCATACAAGAAGCCTACCAGGTTCACACAAAGGTTCTTCATCACGTGCATCACGTCGATTGAAGAGCAGACCTCTAGGTCTTTCCAGTAGGGTAGGTCCCAAAATATAGATTTCTTCTTCCACATGGGTGCGTGTCCCTCAGCGTCATTCGGAACAGCTAGTCCGCCGGGACACTTTCCAAAGATTACATGTAAATCATTGACCATAGCAAGTACGTGATCACCGGTACGCATGGCGGGCTTCTTCTGGTGATCTGCCTCGCCTTTGAAATGCTTGCCTTTCTTTCGACATTGATGGTTGGTCGGAAGAAATCAACGATGGCCCAGGTACACATTTTTCCTGCATTTGTCCAGGTATATACTTTCAGTGTCATCTAAACAGTGCGTGCATGCGTGGTATCCTTTGTTTGTCTATCCTGAAAGGTTACTGAGAGCGGGCCAATCATTGACGGTCACGAACAGCAAAGCCTTTAGGTTAAATTCCTCCTGTCTATGGTCATCCCACGTACGTACACTGTTTCCATTCCACAGCTGTAAAAGTTCTTCAACTAATGGCCTTAGGTACACATCAATGTCCTTGCCGGGTTGCTTAGTGTAGGGGAACATAGTAATTTCAAAATTTTCCTACGCACACGCAAGATCATGGTGATGCATAGCAACGAGAGGGGAGAGTGTTGTCTATGTACCCTCGTAGACCGAAGCGGAAGCGCTGACACAACGTAGAGGAAGTAGTCGTACGTCTTCCCGATCCTACCGATCCAAGCACCGTTACTCCGGCACCTCCGAGTTCTTAGCACACGTACAGCTCGATGACGCTCCCCAGGCTTCGATCCAACAAAGCTTCGGGGATGAGTTCCATCAGCACAACGGCGTGGTGACGATGATGATGTTCTACCGACGCAGGGCTTCGCCTAAGCACTACAATGATATGACCGAGGTGGAATATGGTGGAAGGGGGCACCGCACACGGCTAAGGAACGATCACGTTGATCAATTGTGTGTTCTAGGGTGTCCCCTTGCCTCCGTATATAAAGGATCCAAGGGGGAGGGGTTCGGCCGGCCCTATGGAGGCGCAGGAGGAGTCCTACTCCTACCGGGAGTAGGACTCCCCCCTTTCCTAGTCCAAGTAGGATTGGTGGAGAAGAAAGGGAAAGAGGGGGGTGCAGCCCCTCCCTCCTTGTCCAATTCGGACTAGGGGGAGAGGGGGCGCGCGGCCTGCCCTGGCAGCCCCTTCCTATTCTCCACTTTAGGCCCATGAGGCCCATTAACACCCCGGGGGGTTCCGGTAACCCCCCGGTGCTCCGGTTTTATCCGAAACTTCATCGGAACCCTTCCGGTGTCTGAATATAGTCATCCAATATATCAATCTTTATGTCTCGACCATTTCGAGACTCCTCGTCATGCCCGTGATCACATCCGGGACACCGAACTAACTTCGGTACATCAAAATGTATAAACTCATAATAACTATCATCGTAACGTTAAGCGTGCGGACCCTATGGTTCGAGAACAATGTAGACATGACCGAGACACGTCTCCGGTCAATAACCAATAGCGGGACCTGGATGCCCATATTGGCTCCTACATATTCTACGAAGATCTTTATCGGTCAGACCGCATAACAACATACGTTGTTCCCTTTGTCATCGGTATGTTACTTGCCCGAGATTCGATCGTCGGTATCCAATACCTAGTTCAATCTCGTTACCGGCAAATCTCTTTACTCGTTCCGTAATACATCATCTCACAACTAACTCATTAGTTGTAATGCTTGCAAGGCTTATGTGATGTGCATTACCGAGAGGGCCCAGAGATACCTCTCCGACAATCGGAGTGACAAATCCTAATCTCGAAATACGCCAACCCAACATCTACCTTTGGAGACACCTGTAGAGCACCTTTATAATCACCCAGTTACGTTGTGACGTTTGGTAGCACACAAAGTGTTCCTCCGGCAAACGGGAGTTGCATAATCTCATAGTCATAGGAACATGTATAAGTCATGAAGAAAGCAATAGCAACATACTAAACGATCGGGTGCTAAGCTAATGGAATGGGTCATGTCAATCAGATCATTCAACTAATGATGTGATCTCGTTAATCAAATAACAACTCTTTGTTCATGGTTAGGAAACATAACCATCTTTGATTAACGAGCTAGTCAAGTAGAGGCATACTAGTGACACTCTGTTTGTCTATGTATTCACACATGTATTATGTTTCCGGTTAATACAATTCTAGCATGAATAATAAACATTTATCATGATGTAAGGAAATAAATAATAACTTTATTATTGCCTCTAGGGCATATTTCCTTCAGTCTCCCACTTGCACTAGAGTCAATAATCTAGATTACACAGTAATGATTCTAACACCCATGGAGCCTTGGTGCTGATCATGTTTTGCTCGTGGAAGAGGCTTAGTCAACGGGTCTGCAACATTCAGATCCGTATGTATCTTGCAAATCTCTATGTCTCCCACCTGGACTAGATCCCGGATGGAATTGAAGCGTCTCTTGATGTGCTTGGTTCTCTTGTGAAATATGGATTCCTTTGCCAAGGCAATTGCACCAGTATTGTCACAAAAGATTTTCATTAGACCCGATGCACTAGGTATGACACCTAGATCGGATATGAACTCCTTCATCCAGACTCCTTCGTTTGCTACTTCCGAAGCAGCTATGTACTCCGCTTCACATGTAGATCCCGCCACAATGCTTTGTTCAGAACTGCACCAACTGACAGCTCAACCGTTTAATGTAAACATGTATCCGGTTTGTGATTTAGAATCGTCCGGATCAGTGTCAAAGCTTGCATCAACGTAACCGTTTACGATGAGCTCTTTGTCACCTCCATATACGAGAAACATATCCTTAGTCCTTTTCAGGTACTTCAGGATGTTCTTGACCGTTGTCCAGTGATCCACTCCTGGATTACTTTGGTACCTCCCTGCTAAACTTATAGCAGGGCACACATCAGGTCTGGTACACAGCATTGCATACATGATAGAGCCTATGGCTGAAGCATAGGGAACATCTTTCATTTTCTCTCTATCTTCTGAAGTGGTCGGGCATTGAGTCTGACTCAACTTCACACCTTGTAACACAGGCAAGAACCCTTTCTTTGCTTGATCCATTTTGAACTTCTTCAAAATCTTGTCAAGGTATGTGCTTTGTGAAAGTCCAATTAAGCGTCTTGATCTATCTCTATAGATCTTTATGCCTAATATGTAAGCAGCTTCACCGAGGTCTTTCATTGAAAAACTCTTATTCAAGTATCCCTTTATGCTATCCAGAAATTCTATATCATTTCCAATCAGTAATATGTCATCCACATATAATATCAGAAATGCTATAGAGCTCCCACTCACTTTCTTGTCAATACAGGCTTCTCCAAAAGTCTGTACAAAACCAAATGCTTTGATCACACTATCAAAGCGTTTATTCCAACTCCGAGAGGCTTGCACCAGTCCATAAATGGATCGCTGGAGCTTGCACACTTTGTTAGATCCTTTCGGATCGACAAAACCTTCCGGTTGCATCATATACAACTCTTCTTCCAGAAATCCATTCAGGAATGCAGTTTTGACATCCATCTGCCAAATTTCGTAATCATAAAATGCGGCAATTGCTAACATGATTCGAACGGACTTAAGCATCGCTACGGGTGAGAAGGTCTCATCATAGTCAACCCCTTGAACTTGTCCAAAACCTTTTGCGACAAGTCGAGCTTTGTAGACAGTAACATTACCGTCAGCGTCAGTCTTTTTCTTGAAGATCCATTTATTCTCAATTGCTTGCCGACCATCGGGCAAGTTAACCAAAGTCCATACTTTGTTCTCATACATGGATCCCATTTCAGATTTCATGGCTTCAAGCCATTTTGCGGAATCTGGGCTCACCATCGCTTCTTCATAGTTAGTAGGTTCATCATGATCTAGCAGCATGATTTCTAGAACAGGATTACCGTACCACTCTGGCGCGGATCTCACTCTGGTTGATCTACGAGGTTCAGTAGTATCTTGTCCTGAAGTTTCATGATCATTATCATTAGCTTCCTCACTTATGGGTGTAGGTGTCGCAGAAACAGTTTTCTGTGATGTACTTCTTTCCAATAAGGGGGCAGGTACAGTTACCTCGTCAAGTTCTACTTTCCTCCCACTCACTTCTTTCGAGAGAAACTCCTTCTCTAGAAAGGATCCATTCTTAGCAACGAATGTCTTGCCTTCGGATCTGTGATAGAAGGTGTACCCAACAGTCTCCTTTGGGTAACCTATGAAGACACATTTCTCCGATTTGGGTTCAAGCTTATCAGGTTGAAGCTTTTTCACATAAGCATCGCAGCCCCAGACTTTAAGAAACGACAACTTTGGTTTCTTGCCAAACCATAGTTCATAAGGCGTCGTCTCAACGGATTTTGATGCTGCCCTATTTAACGTGAATGCGGCCGTCTCTAAAGCATAACCCCAAAACGATAGCGGTAAATCAGTAAGAGACATCATAGATCGCACCATATCTAGTAAAGTACGATTACGACGTTCGGACACACCATTACGCTGTGGTGTTCCGGGTGGCGTGAGTTGCGAAACTATTCCGCATTGTTTCAAATGTACACCAAACTCGTAACTCAAATATTCTCCTCCATGATCAGATCGTAGAAACTTTATTTTCTCGTTACGATGATTTTCAACTTCACTCTGAAATTCTTTGAACTTTTCAAATGTTTCAGACTTGTGTTTCATTAAGTAGATATACCCATATCTGCTTAAATCATTTGTGAAGTTGAGAAAATAACGATATCCGCCACGAGCCTCAATATTCATCGGACCACATACATCGGTATGTATGATTTCCAACAAATCTGTTGCTCTCTCCATAGTACCGGAGAACGGTGTTTTAGTCATCTTGCCCATGAGGCACGGTTCGCAAGTACCAAGTGATTCATAATCAAGTAGTTCCAAAAGTCCATCAGTATGGAGTTTCTTCATGCGCTTTACACCGATATGACCTAAACGGCAGTGCCACAAATAAGTTGCACTATCATTATCAACTCTGCATCTTTTGGTTTCAACATTATGAATATGTGTATCACTACTATCGAGATTCATCAGAAATAGACCACTCTTCAAGGGTTCATGACCATAAAAGATATTACTCATATAAATAGAACAACCATTATTCTCTGATTTAAATGAATAACCGTCTCGCATCAAACAAGATCCAGATATAATGTTCATGCTTAACGCTGGCACCAAATGACAATTATTTAGGTCTAATACTAATCCCGAAGGTAGATGTAGAGGTAGCGTGCCGACCGCGATCACATCGACTTTGGAACCGTTTCCCACGCGCATCGTCACCTCGTCCTTTGCCAGTGTTCGCCTAATCCGTAGTCCCTGTTTCGAGTTGCAAATATTAGCAATATAACCAGTATCAAATACCCAGGTGCTACTGCGAGCTCTAGTAAGGTACACATCAATAACATGTATATCACTTATACCTTTATTCACCTTGCCATCCTTCTTATCCGCCAAATACTTGGGGCAGTTCCGCTTCCAGTGACCAGTCTGCTTGTAGTAGAAGCACTCAGTTTCAGGCTTAGGTCCAGACTTGGGTTTCTTCTCCTGAGCAGCAACTTGCTTGCCGTTCTTCTTGAAGTTCCCCTTCTTCTTCCCTTTGCCCCTTTTCTTGAAACTAGTGGTCTTGTTGACCATCAACACTTCATGCTCCTTCTTGATTTCTACCTCCGCAGCTTTCAGCATTGCGAAGAGCTCGAGAATAGTCTTATTCATCCATTGCATATTATAGTTCATCACAAAGCTCTTGTAGCTTGGTGGCAGTGATTGGAGAATTCTGTCAATGACGCAATCATCTGGAAAATTAACTCCCATCTAAATCAAGTGATTATTATACCCAGACATTTTGAGTATATGCTCACTGACAGAACTATTCTCCTCCATCTTGCAGCTATAGAACTTATTGGAGACTTCATATCTCTCAATCCGGGCATTTGCTTGAAATATTAGCTTCAACTCCTGGAACATCTCATATGCTCCATGACGTTCAAAACGTCGTTGAAGTCCCAATTCTAAGCCGTAAAGCATGGCACACTGAACTATCGAGTGGTCATCAGCTTTGCTCCGCCAGACGTTCATAACATCTGGTGTTGCTCCAGCAGCAGGCCTGGCACCCAGCGGTGCTTCCAGGACGTAATTCTTCTGTGCAGCAATGAGGATAATCCTCAAGTTACGGACCCAGTCCGTGTAATTGCTACCATCATCTTTCAACTTTGCTTTTGTTGGGGAACGTAGTAATTTCAAAAATTTCCTACGCACACGCAAGATCATGGTGATGCATAGCAACGAGGGGGAGAGTCTGATCTACGTACCCTTGTAGATCGCAACGGAAGCGTTGACACAACGTAGAGGAAGTAGTCGTACGTCTTCTTCCCGATCCGACCGATCCAAGCACTGTTACTCCGGCACCTCCGAGTTCTTAGCACACGTTCAGCTCGATGACGATCCTCGGGCTCCGATCCAGCAAAGCGTCGAGGAAGAGTTCCGTCAGCACGACGGCGTGGTGACGATCTTGACGTACTACCGACGTAGGGCTTCGCCTAAGCACTACAACGGTATGATCGAGGTGGAATTTGGTGGCAGGGGGCACCGCACACGGCTAAGGAACGATTTCAAGGATCAACTTGTGTGTCTATGGGGAGCCCCCCGCCCCTGTATATAAAGGATGGAGGAGGAGGAGGCCGGCCAAGGCAAAGGTGCGGCCAGGATAGGGAGTCCTACTAGGACTCCAAGTCCTAGTAGGAGTCCACCAAAAGGGGAGGAAGGGAGAAGGAATAGGAGGAGAAGGAGAGGTGGCCGGCCCCCTTTTCCCTAGTCCAATTCGGACCAAAGGGGAGGGGGGGCGCAGCAGCCTTTTCCTCTTCCCACTAAAGCCCATCAAGGCCCATTACTTCTCCCGTAACTACCCGGTACTCCGAAAAATACCCGAATCACTCGGAACCTTTCCGATGTCCGAATATAGTCGTCCAATATATCGATCTTTACGTCTCGACCATTTCGAGACTCCTCGTCATGTCCCCGATTTCATCCGGGACTCCGAACTCCTTCGGTACATCAATACTCATAAACTCATAATATAACTGTCATCGAAACCTAAAGCGTGCGGACCCTATGGTTCGAGAACAATGTAGACATGACCGAGACACGTCTTCGGTCAATAACCAATAGCGGGACCTGGATGCCCATATTGGCTCCTACATATTCTACGAAGATCTTTATCGGTCAGACCGCATAACAACATACGTTGTTCCCTTTGTCATCGGTATGTTACTTGCCCGAGATTCGATCGTCGGTATCCAATACCTAGTTCAATCTCGTTACCGGCAAGTCTCTTTACTCATTCTATAATACATCATCCCACAACTAACTCATTAGTTGCAATGCTTGCAAGGCTTAAGTGATGTGCATTACCGAGAGGGCCCAGAGATACCTCTCCGATAATCGGAGTGACAAATCCTAATCTCGAAATACGCCAACCCAACATCTTCCTTTGGAGACACCTGTAATGCTCCTTTATAATCACCCAGTTACGTTGTGACGTTTTGTAGCACCCAAAGTGATCCTCCGGCAAACGGGAGTTGCATAATCTCATAGTCATAGGAACATGTATAAGTCATGAAGAAAGCAATAGCAACATACTAAACGATCGGGTGCTAAGCTAATGGAATGGGTCATGTCAATCAGATCATTCAACTAATGATGTGACCTCGTTAATCAAATAACAACTCTTTTGTCCATGGTTAGGAAACATAACCATCTTTGATTAACGAGCTAGTCAAGTAGAGGCATACTAGTGACACTCTGTTTGTCTATGTATTCACACATGTATTATGTTTCCGGTTAATACAATTCTAGCATGAATAATAAACATTTATCATGATATAAGGAAATAAATAATAACTTCATTATTGCCTCTAGGGCATATTTCCTTCAGTCTCCCACTTGCACTAGAGTCAATAATCTAGTTCACATCGCCATGTGATTTAACAGCAATAGTTCACATCACCATGTGATTAACACCCATAGTTCACATCGTCATGTGACCAACACTCAAAGGGTTTACTAGAGTCAGTAATCTAGTTCACATATCTATGTGATTAACACCCAAAGAGTACTAAGGTGTGATCATGTTTTGCTTGTGAGATAATTTTAGTCAACGGGTCTGTCACATTCAGATCTGTAAGTATTTTGCAAGTTCTATGTCTACAATGCTCTACACGGAGCTACTCTAGCTAATTGCTCCCACTTTCAATATGTATCCAGATTGAGACTTTAGATTCATCTGGATCAGTGTCAAAAACTTGCATCGACGTAACCCTTTACGACGAACCTTTTTGTCACGTCCATAATCGAGAAACATATCCTTATTTCACTAAGGATAATTCTGACCGCTGTCCAGTGATCTACTCCTAGATCACTATTATACTCCCTTGCCAAATCAATGCAGGGTATACAATAGATCTGGTATACAGCATGACATACTTTATAGAACCTATGGCCAAGGCATAGGGAATGACTTTCATTCTCTTTCTATCTTCTGCCGTGGTCGGGCTTTGAGTCTTACTCAACTTCACACCTTGTAATACAGGCAAGAACTCTTTCTTTGACTGCTCCATTTTGAGCTACTTCAAAATCTTGTCAAGGTATGTACTTATTGAAAAAACTTATCAAGCGTCTTGATCTATCTCTATAGATCTTGAAGCTCAATATGTAAGCAGCTTCACCGAAGTCTTTCTTTGAAAAACTCCTTTCAAACACTCCTTTATGCTTTACAGAATAATTCTACATTATTTCCGATCAACAATATGTCAATCACATATACTTATCAGAAATGCTGTAGTGTCCCACTCACTTTCTTGTAAATACAGGCTTCACCGCAAGTCTGTATAAAACTATATGCTTTGATCAACTCATCAAAGCGTATATTCCAACTCCGAGATGCTTGCACCAGTCCACAGATGGATCGCTGGAGCTTGCACATTTTGTTAGCACCTTTCGGATTGACAAAACCTTCTGTTGCATCATATACAACTCTTCTTTAATAAATCCATTAAGGAATGCAGTTTTGTTTATCCATTTGCCAGATTTCATAAAATGCGGCAATTACTAACATGATTCGGACAGACTCAAGCATAGATACGAGTGAGAAGCTCTCATCGTAGTCAACACCTTGAACTTGTCGAAAACCTTTTTGCGACAATTCTAGCTTTGTAGATAGTAACACTACTATCAGCGTCCGTCTTCCTCTTGAAGATCCATTTATTCTCAATTGCTTGCCGATCATTGGGCAAGTCAACCAAAGTCCAAACTTTGTTCTCATACATGGATCATATCTCAGATTTCATGGCCTCAAACCATTTCGCGGAATCTGGGCTCATCATTGCTTCCTCATAGTTCGTAGGTTCATCATGATCTAGTAGCATGACTTCCAGGATTGGATTACCGTACCACACTGGTGCGGATCTCACTCTGGTTGATCTACGTGGTTCAGTAGTATCTTGTCCTGAAGTTTCATGATCATCATCATTAGCTTCCTCACTAATTGGTATAGGTGTCGCAGAAACAGTTTTCTGTGATGTACTATTTTCCAATAAGGGAGCAGGTACAGTTACCTCGTCAAGTTCTACTTTCCTCCCACTCACTTCTTTTGAGAGAAACTCCTTCTCTAGAAAGGATCCATTATAAGCAACGAATGTCTTGCCTTAGGATCTGTGATAGAAGGTGTACCCAACAGTCTCCTTTGGGTATCCTATGAAGACATATTTCTCCGATTTGGGTTTGAGCTTATCAGGATGAAACTTTTTCTCATAAGCATCGCAACCCCAAACTTCAAGAAACGACAACTTTGGTTTCTTGCCTAACCATAGTTCATACGGTGTCGTCTCAACGGATTTAGATGGTGCCCTATTTAACGTGAATGCAGCTTTCTCTAATGCATGATCCCAAAACGATATTGGTAAATCGGTAAGAAACATCATAGATTGTACTATATCCAATAAAGTACGGTTATGACGTTCGGACACACCATTATGCTGTGGTGTTCCAGGTGGCGTGAGTAGTGAAACTATTTCACATTGTTTTAACTGAAGACCAAACTCGTAACTCAAATACTCTTTTCCACGATCAGATCGTAGAAACTTTATTTTCTTGTTACGATGATTTTCCACTTCACTCTGAAATTATATGAACTTTTCAAATGTATCAGACTTCTATTTCATTAAGTAGATATACCCATATCTGCTCAAATCATCTGTGAAGGTTTAGAAAATAATGATACCCGCTGCAAGCCTTAAATATTCATCGGACCACATACATTTGTATGTATGATTTCCAACAAATCTGTTGCTTGCTCCATTGTTCCGGAGAACGGCGTTTTAGTCATCTTGCCCAAAAGGCATGGTTCGCAAGCATCAAGTGATTCCGAAAGCCCATCAGCATGGAGTTTCTTCATGTGCTTTATACCAATATGACCTAAACGGCAGTGCCACAAATAAGTTGCACTATCATTATTAACTTTGCATCTTTTGGTTTCAATATTATGAATATGTGTATCACTACGATCGAGATCCAACGAACTTGTTTCATTGGGTGTATGACCATCGAAGGTTTTATTCATGTAAACAGAACAACAATTATTCTCTGACTTTAATGAATAACCGTATTGCAATAAACATGATCAAATCATATTCATGCTCAACCAAATAACACTTATTTAAGTTCAACACTAATCCCGAAAGTATAGGGGAGTGTGTGATGATGATCATATCAATCTTGGAACTACTTCCAACACACATCGTCACTTCACCCTTAACTAGTCTTTGTTTATTCTGCAACTCCTGTTTCGAGTTACTACTCTTAGCAACTGAACCAATATCAAATACTGAGGGGTTGCTATAAACACTAGTAAAGCACACATCAATAACATGTATATCAAATATACTTTTGTTCACTTTGCCATCCTTCTTATCCGCCAAATACTTGGGGCAGTTCCGCTTCCAGTGACCAGTCCCTTTGCAGTAGAAGCACTTAGTCTCAGGCTTAGGACCAAACTTCGGCTTCTTCACTTGAGCAGCAACTTGCTTGCCGTTCTTCTTGAAGTTCCCCTTCTTCCCTTTGCCCTTTTCTTGAAACTAGTGATCCTGTCAACCATCAACACTTGATGTTTTTCTTGATTTCGACCTTCGTTGATTTCAGCATCACGAAGAGCTTGGGAGTTGTTTCCGTTATCCCTTGCATATTATAGTTCATCACGAAGTTCTACTAACTTGGTGATGGTGACTAGAGAATTTTGTCAATCACTATCTTATCTGGAAGATTAACTCCCACTTGATTCAAGCGATTGTAGTACTCAGATAATCTGGGCACATGCTCACTAGTTGAGCGATTCTCCCCCATCTTTCAGCTATAGAACTTGTTGGAGACTTCATATCTCTCAACTCGGGTATTTACTTGAAATATTAACTTCAGCTTCTGGAACATCTCATATGGTCCATGACGCTCAGAACGTCTTTGAAGTCCCGATTCTAAGCCATTAAGCATGGTGCACTAAACTATCAAGTAGTCATCATATTGGGCTAGCCAAACGTTCATAACGTCGGCATCTGCTCCTGCAATAGGTCTGTCACCTAGCGGTGCATCAAGGACATAATTCCTCTATGCAGCAATGAGGATAAAACTCAGATCACGGATCCAATCCGCATCATTGCTACTAACATCTTTCAACACAATTTTCTCTAGGGACATGTCAAAATAAACACAGGGAAGCAACAACGCGAGCTATTGATCTACAACATAATTTGCAAAATACTACCAGGACTAAGTTCATGATAAATTTAAGTTCAATTAATCATATTACTTAAGAACTCCCACTTAGATAGATATCCCTCTAATCCTCTAAGTGATCACGTGATCCAAATCAACTAAACCATAACCGATCATCACGTGAGATGGAGTAGTTTTCAATGGTGAACATCGTCATGTTGATCATATCTACTATATGATTCACGCTCGACCTTTCGGTCTCTGTGTTCCGAGGCCATATCTGCATATGCTAGGCTCGTCAAGTTTAACCTGAGTATTCTGCGTGTGCAAAACTGGCTTGCACCCGTTGTAGATGGACGTAGAGCTTATCACACCCGATCATCACGTGGTGTCTGGGCACGACGAACTTTGGCAACGGTGCATACTCAGGGAGAACACTTCTTGATAATTCAGTGAGAGATCATCTTATAATGCTACCGTCAATCAAAGCAAGATAAGATGCATAAAAAGATAAACATCATATGTAATCAAAATATGTGACATGATATGGCCATCATCATCTTGCTTCTTTGATCTCCATCTCCAAAGTACTGTCATGATCTATATCGTCACCGGCATGACACCATGATCTCCATCATCTTGATCTATATCAATGTGTCGTCGTGTGGTCGTCTCACCAACAATTGCTCTTGCAACTATTGCTATCGCATAGCGATAAAGTAAAGCAATTACTGGACGCTTGCATCTCATGAAATAGAGAGACAACCATAAGGATTTTGTCAGTTGCTGATAACTTCAACAAAACATGATCATCTTATACAACAACTTATAACTCATCACGTTTTGACCATATCACATCACAACATGCCCTGCAAAAACAAGTTAGACGTCCTCTACTTTGTTGTTGCAAATTTTACGTGGCTGCTACGGGCTTAGCAAGAACCAATCTTACCTACGCATCAAAACCACAACGATAGTTTGTCAAATAGACTCCGTTTTAACCTTCGCAAGGACCGGGCGTAGCCACACTCGGTTCAACTAAAGTTGGAGAAACAGTCACCCGCAAGTCACCTATGTGCAAAGCACGTCGGGGAAACCGGTCTCGCGTAAGCGTACGCGTAATGTCGGTCCGGGCCGCTTCATCCAACAATACCGCGGAACCAAAGTATGACATGCTGGTAGGCAGTATGACTTATATCGCCCACAACTCACTTGTGTTCTACTCGTGCATATAACATCAAACCATAAAACCTAGGCTCGGATGCCACTGTTGGGGAACGTAGTAATTTCAAAAATTTCCTACGCACACGCAAGATCATGGTGATGCATAGCAACGAGGGGGAGAGTCTGATCTACGTACCCTTGTAGATCGCAACGGAAGCGTTGACACAACGTAGAGGAAGTAGTCGTACGTCTTCTTCCTGATCCGACCGATCCAAGCACCGTTACTCCGGCACCTCCGAGTTCTTAGCACACGTTCAGCTCGATGACGATCCTCGGGCTCCGATCCAGCAAAGCGTCGAGGAAGAGTTCCGTCAGCATGACGGCGTGGTGACGATCTTGATGTACTACCGATGTAGGGCTTCGCCTAAGCACTACAACGGTATGATCGAGGTGGAATTTGGTGGCAGGGGGCACCGCACACGGCTAAGGAACGATCTCAAGGATCAACTTGTGTGTCTATGGGGTGCCCCCTGCCCCTGTATATAAAGGATGGAGGAGGAGGAGGCCGGCCAAGGCAAAGGTGCGGCCAGGATAGGGAGTCCTACTAGGACTCCAAGTCCTAGTAGGAGTCCACCAAAAGGGGAGGAAGGGAGAAGGAATAGGAGGAGAAGGAGAGGTGGCCGGCCCCCTTTTCCCTAGTCCAATTCGGACCAAAGGGGAGGGGGGCGCAGCAGCCTTTTCCTCTTCCCACTAAAGCCCATCAAGGCCCATTACTTCTCCCGTAACTACCCGGTACTCCGAAAAATACCCGAATCACTCCGAACCTTTCCGATGTCCAAATATAGTCGTTCAATATATCGATCTTTACGTCTCGACCATTTCAAGACTCCTCGTCATGTCCCCGATCTCATCCGGGACTCCGAACTCCTTCGGTACATCAATACTCATAAACTCATAATTTAACTGTCATGGAAACCTTAAGCGTGCGGACCCTACGGTTCGAGAACAATGTAGACATGACCGAGACACGTCTCCGGTCAATAACCAATAGCGGGACCTGGATGCCCATATTGGCTCCTACATATTCTACGAAGATCTTTATCGGTCAGACCGCATAACAACATACGTTGTTCCCTTTGTCATCGGTATGTTACTTGCCCGAGATTCGATCGTTGGTATCCAATACCTAGTTCAATCTCGTTACCGGCAAGTCTCTTTACTCGTTCTATAATACATCATCCCACAACTAACTCATTAGTTGCAATGCTTGCAAGGCTTAAGTGATGTGCATTACCGAGAGGGCCCAGAGATACCTCTCCGACAATCGGAGTGACAAATCCTAATCTCGAAATACGCCAACCCAACATCTTCCTTTGGAGACACCTGTAATGCTCCTTTATAATCACCCAGTTACGTTGTGACGTTTGGTAGCACCCAAAGTGTTCCTCCGGCAAACGGGAGTTGCATAATCTCATAGTCATAGGAACATGTATAAGTCATGAAGAAAGCAATAGCAACATACTAAACGATCGGGTGCTAAGCTAATGGAATGGGTCATGTCAATCAGATCATTCAACTAATGATGTGACCTCGTTAATCAAATAACAACTCTTTTGTCCATGGTTAGGAAACATAACCATCTTTGATTAATGAGCTAGTCAAGTAGAGGCATACTAGTGACACTTTGTTTGTCTATGTATTCACACATGTATTATGTTTCCCGTTAATACAATTCTAGCATGAATAATAAACATTTATCTTGTGCTTGTGATCTCCATCTCCGAAGCACCTTCATGATCACCATCGTCACCGGCGCGACACCTTGATCTCCATCGTAGCATCGTTGTCGTCTCGCCAATCTTATGCTTCCACGACTATCGCTACCGCTTAGTGATAAAGTAAAGCATTACAACGCGATTGCATTGCATACAATAAAGCGACAACCATATGGCTCCTGCCAGTTGCCGATAACTTGGTTACAAAACATGATCATCTCATACAATAAAATTTAGCATCATGTCTTGACCATATCACATCACAACATGCCCTGCAAAAACAAGTTAGACGTCCTCTACTTTGTTGTTGCATGTTTTACGTGGCTGCTACAGGCTTAAGCAAGAACCAATCTTACCTATGCATCAAAACCACAACGATAGTTTGTCAAGTTGATGCCGTTTTAACCTTCGCAAGGACCGGGCGTAGCCACACTCGGTTCAACTAAAGTTGGAGAAACAGTCACCCGCAAGCCACCTTTGTGCAAAGCACGTCGGGAGAACCGGTCTCGCGTAAGCGTACGCGTAATGTCGGTCTGGGCCGCTTCATCCAACAATACCGCCGAACCAAAGTATGACATGCTGGTAGGCAGTATGACTTATATCGCCCACAACTCACTTGTGTTCTACTCATGCATATAACATCAAACCATAAAACCTAGGCTCTGATACCACTGTTGGGGAACGTAGCAATTTCAAAAAATTTCTACGCACACGCAAGATCATGGTGATGCATAGCAACAAGAGGGGAGAGTGTTGTCTAGAAGCGTTGACACAACGTAGAGGAAGTAGTCGTACGTCTTCCCGATCCGACCGATCCAAGCACCGTTACTCCGGCACCTCCGAGTTCTTAGCACACGTACAACTCGATGACGCTCCCCGGGCTCCGATCTAGCAAAGCTTCGGGGATGAGTTCCGTCAGCACAACGGCGTGGTGACGATGATGATGTTCTACCGACGCAGGGCTTCGCCTAAGCACTACAACGATATGACCGAGGTGGAATATGGTGGAAGGGGGCACCGCACACGGCTAAGGAACGATCACGTTGATCAATTGTGTGTTCTAGGGTGCCCCCTTGCCTCCGTATATAAAGGATCCAAGGGAGAGGGGTTCGGCCGGCCCTATGGAGGCGCAGGAGGAGTCCTACTCCTATCGGGAGTAGGACTCCCCCCCTTTTCCTTGTCCAAGTAGGATTGGTGGAGAAGAATGGGAAAGAGGGGGGCGCCGCCCCTCCCTCCTTGTCCAATTCGGACTAGGGGGAGAGGGGGCGTGCGGCCTGCCCTGGCAGCCCCTTCCTCTTCTCCACTTTAGGCCCATGAGGCCCATTAACCCCCCGGGGGGTTCCGGTAACCCCCCGGTGCTCCGATTTTATCCGAAACTTCATCGGAACCCTTCCGGTGTCCGAATATAGTCATCCAATATATCAATCTTTATGTCTTGACAATTTTGAGACTCCTCGTCATGTCCGTGATCACATCCGGGACTCCGAACTAACTTCGGTACATCAAAATGTATAAACTTATAATAACTGCCATCGTAACGTTAAGCGTGCGGACCCTACGGTTCGAGAACAATGTAGACATGGCCGAGACACGTCTCCGGTCAATAACCAATAGCGGGACCTGGATGCCCATATTGGCTCCTACATATTCTACGAAGATCTTTATCGGTCAGACCGCATAACAACATACGTTGTTCCCTTTGTCATCGGTATGTTACTTGCCCGAGATTCGATCGTCCGTATCCAATACCTAGTTCAATCTCGTTACCAGCAAGTCTCTTTACTCGTTCCGTAATACATCATCTCGCAACTAACTCATTAGTTGTAATGCTTGCAAGGCTTATGTGATGTGCATTACCGAGAGGGCCCAGAGATACCTCTCCGACAATCGGAGTGACAAATCCTAATCTCGAAATACGCCAACCCAACATCTACCTTTGGATACATCTTTAGAGCACCTTTATAATCACCCAGTTATGTTGTGACGTTTGGTAGCACACAAAGTGTTCCTCCGGCAAACGGGAGTTGCATAATCTCATAGTCATAGGAACATGTATAAGTCATGAAGAAAGCAATAGCAACATACTAAACGATCGGGTGCTAAGCTAATGGAATGGGTCATGTCAATCAGATCATTCAACTAATGATGTGATCTCGTTAATCAAATAACAACTCTTTGTTCATGGTTAGGAAACATAACCATCTTTGATTAACGAGCTAGTCAAGTAGAGGCATACTAGTGACACTTTGTTTGTCTATGCATTCACACATGTATTATGTTTCCGGTTAATACTATTATAGCATGAATAATAAACATTTATCATGACATAAGGAAATAAATAATAACTTTGTTATTGCCTCTAGGGCATATTTCCTTCACTTAGGGCCTTGGATGAGAACTGGCATCATAATGAACTTCCGCTTCATGCACATCCAAGGAGGAAGGTTATACATACATAGAGTCACGGGCCAGGTGCTGTGATTGCTGCTCTGCTCCCCTATAGGATTAATGCCATCCATGCTTAAAGCAAACCATACATTCCATGGGTCGTTTGCAAACTCATCCCAGTACTTTCTCTCGATTTTTCTCCACTGCGACCCGTCAGCGGGTGCTCTCAATTTTCCGTCTTTCTTCCGGTCCTCACTGTGCCATCGCATCAACTTGGCATGCTCTTCGTTTTTGAATAGACGTTTCAACCGTGGTATTATAGGAGCATACCACATCACCTTCGCAGGAACCCTCTTCTTGGGGGGCTCACCGTCAACGTCACCAGGGTCATCTCGTCTGATCTTATACCGCAATGCACCGCATACCGGGCATGCATTCAGATCCTTGTATGCACCGCGGTAGAGGATGCAGTCATTAGGGCATGCATGTATCTTCTCCACCTCCAATCCTAGAGGGCATACGACTTTCTTTGCTGCGTATGTACTGTCGGGCAATTCGTTATCCTTTGGAAGATTCTTCTTCAATATTTTCAGTAGCTTCTCAAATCCTTTGTCAGCCACAGCATTCTCTGCCTTCCACTGCAGCAATTCCAGTACGGTACCGAGCTTTGTGTTGCCATCTTCGCAATTGGGCTACAACCCTTTTTTGTGATCCTCTAACATGCGATCGAACTTCAGCTTCTCCTTTTGACTTTCGCATTGCGTCCTTGCATCGACAATGACCCGGCGGAGATCATCATCATCGGGCAGATCGTCTGGTTCCTCTTGATCTTCAGCAGCTTCACCCGTTGCAGCATCATTGGGCACATCGTCTGTTTCCTCTTGATCTTCACCAGCTCCCTCCATTGCAGCATAACCGTATTCAGGGGGCACATAGTTGTCATCGTACTCTTCTTCTTTGCCATCTTCCATCATAACACCTATTTCTCCGTGCCTCGTCCAAACATTATAGTGTGGCATGAAACCCTTGTAAAGAAGGAGGGGGTGAAGGATTTTCCGGTTAGAGTAATACCTCGTATTCCCACATTCAGTGCATGGACAACACATAAAACCATTCTGCTTCTTTGCCTCAGCCG
Source organism: Triticum aestivum (assembly GCF_018294505.1). Classification (NCBI taxonomy): domain Eukaryota; kingdom Viridiplantae; phylum Streptophyta; class Magnoliopsida; order Poales; family Poaceae; genus Triticum; species Triticum aestivum. The sequence goes on from NC_057809.1 coordinate 27,750,144, forward strand.
CACCGAGAAACTCATGCACGCCCTTAATGTACCCGGAGGTGTGTCTGTCACCGTACATCCATTGCCAGTTCATCTACGTGCATTATATATAATTAAGTGTCCAAATTAATAGAAGTTCATCATCACATTAAAACCAAAGTACATACATAGTTCTCATCTAACAACATATAGCTCTCCAGAGCATCTAATTAATTAAACCATACATTGAAACTATGTAAAACATTTCAATGCGAAAACAAATGCGATCATAATTGCAACCAAGGTAACAATTGATCCAACGGCATAATGATACCAAGCCTCGGTATGAACGACATATTTTCTAATCTTTCTAATCTTCAAGCGCATTGCATCCATCTTGATCCTGTGATCATAGACGACATCCGCAACATGCAACTCCAATATCATCTTCTCCTCCTCAATTTTTTTATTTTTTCCTCCAACAAATAGTTTTCTTCTTCAACTAAATTTAGCCTCTCGGCAATAGGGTCGGTTGGCATTTCCGATTCACATACATCCTACATAAATAAAATCTATGTCACGTTGATCGGCATAATTTTCATAAACAATAAATGAACCAATAGTTATAAAGATAATATATATACCACATTCGAATCATAGACAGGACGAGGGCGACGGGGGCGGATACCAAAACCATCGCACTATATAAGATGCAATAATAAAAGTAAGAAAATAATACAAGTATCTATGTAAACATACAAGTAAGAATATTTTTCCTTTCAGAAAGAAGATAAGAACAAGAGGCTCACCATGGTGGTGCCGGCAAGGCCCACCTTGGTCCATGCGGGGATGCACAAAATAAGCTATGTGCGGCCCATGCGGGGAATTTTGGTTACGCATGGCCCATACATATGGTGATCCAGCCGTACGTGACCAAATAGGATGGACGGACAAACGAAAACGGACAAAAATTAGGGACCAACCAATTAGTACCACCTCGCGTATATGTTTTATATTTAAACTGAAAGCGTAAATTTTCATGAAAAGAAATGTACTGTGACGGTGAACCCGACAAAGTCAATCCGTGCTTTATTATTAGGGAAAGATATACTAATTGGAGGCACCTTTGGAGCGTCTACGTTAATCCACGTCATTAAGATTAATATAGCCGTTTGATATTAAATTTAATGGTTAAGATATGCTAGAAGACTATGCCTTATTATAGAAGAAAACAACATGTACGTAGGGATGAAATCCACGCATACAAAAAAAAACTCATGTAAAGAAAAATCAATTCTCACCACATAGATGAAACTCATTAAACTTGCACATGCAAAAAAAGTCCTAAGCTCCCACGTCCATGAAAGATTAGACATGCACATAAAAAAAGAGTCCTAAATGCCCACGCCCAGGTTCCAAGAAAAAGTACGTGCCTACTCCTTGCAAAAAGAGGACGCGTGGCAAAACTAAAAAATATGAATATAATCATCTCAATCTCTTTCTAATAATAAAATATGAATTGATTTTGTCAGGTTCGTCGTCACAATACACTTTTTCCTGTAAATTTACGCTTTCACTTTGAATTTAAAACATATAGGTGAGGTGGTACTAAAAAACTGTTCATTGGTCGCGTACGTCAATTAGTATAAGTCGCTTTTTTTAGTCCCTCCGGCTCGCTAGACTGGGCCGTGTTGATCATTCCCGTGATGACTGAACTGGGCCTGGTCAAAAAGAAAAAAAACGATGCAAAAAATAATTCCCCATGAGCTTCGAACCAAGACGAAGGCCCTCAGTCACAAAGGAGAACGCCAACTAGATTGCTCTATTTTGTTCTGCCAAATTGTGTCCCTGTAGATATAATAGTCCCACATCGCTTCTTTGCACTGTATCTTATCGATTTTTATACATCGGCGGACTTGTCCTAGCAGAAGTTAATTGGAAGAGGAAGCAAGGAATAAAGAACGAACGCAGGAGGAATTTGGCCAGAAGAAACAAGGTCGGGGAGCGTGAGGTTTATGGTGAATATTCAGAGAACGGCAGCTGCATTGTTCGAATTTAGTCTATCTTTGGACATGTCTTTTCCGGGGATTCGACACCATGTTTTGTGCGCGAATGGTTTTATTAGGGTTTTTGACTGTTCCAAGTTAGAAGAGGCCAGAGTTTTCTCTGGTTCTTCAGTGGCCTGAAGCAACCATGCTTACGCTTTTTTTTTTCAACCATTCATTGCCCATTTTCATTAATTTCTTAAAGAAAATACATCAACCGTCCTTGCAGAAAGAACGAGGCAGCTTCACAGCTGGAAATCAAGAGTGCGGTGTCCAGTTTTACGGGGAAAAGAATTCTATGAGACCAGGTCTCACGCGAGACCCATCCTAATGAATGACACGTGGCATTCACAAATCACAAAGCATCCTCCACCCGCACTTAAAATCAGGGAGGAGAGAGATTAGATGCTTTGTGATTTGTGAATGCCACGTGCTATCCATCAGAACGGGTCTCACCTGCTAACCGTGAGACTTGGTCTCATATATTTTTTTTCCGTTTTACGGGGAAGCATCATCAGAAATCTAGCAAATCATTCGCATTATTCTCTCACATACAGTACAGATCCTTCGGATCGCCACATCACAGCTGGACTTCATTGCTTTGGGTGTCTAATTAAGGGCTTGTTCGGTTAATCCTCTCGCGAAGAGGATTGGAGGGGATTGGCAAGGATTGGTTCGTATTTTGACTTCTAAGAGGTTTAAGTCCTCCTCAAACCCCTTCAATCCATTCGGATTCACACGCAACCAAACAAGGCCTAAACGGGATCCGCATCTGAACTATTAAGCAGCAAATGATAGTGTGCGTGAAACAGGTAGGCAATGTCAATGAGGACAAACTGTGATGATATCGTTTGAAAACTCAGCTGTCGTCCGTAGTGTTTGGCATGTGACAGATAGATCCTGTTGATTGTCTAACGAAAGCCAACGGTGATGTCAAACTAGACTATTTTAACATAGTCGGTAAGACAAAAATGGGAAACATATGTATATATGACTACCGAGAACACGACATCCATTGTATCTCGATTAAGCATCTTCAAATATTATTCCTGTCGTGATATTGACAACATTATTAGTTTGTACTTGAATGAATAGTCAAGGAACTTTTGAGTGTTCCAAGTTAAACATCCAAATTTGTGTCGCATTTCAGTATGGGAGGCGCGTATGACTCTCAAGTTTTTCCGAATTTGAGTAATACGGGTCAACTATTTGCAAAAATAAAATAAAAACATGTTATCTAGCATATGTTTTTACCGTGTTAACACATTCACAATTATTCCATTTTGAAAAAAGGTACCTAGGTGGTAAATGAACTACAAACCTTGCTCGACATATATCGAGAAATATGTATTGACATACACAACAGAGAAAATAAATCAAAATACATTGCGCAGAACATTGACAATAAATTAGTTGGTGAAATTAGACAATTTAGTTGGTGAACTTAGAAAATTGTTACATAAGGCTCCAACTTAATTTCTCAGCAGTTGGATCAGTTTTTTTTTTTGAGGACCATGGAAATACTGAAACCATGGTTGATACAAACTCCCCTCTCACACCTAAACTTTGAGCTAGATATTTCCTTTTAGTGAGTTTAGCTACTAATTTTAAAGGGGTTCGCTAAATCTCAGTCAATTGAGATTTAATGTAGTCTCAATCACCTTTCCAAGCCGTTGAATACATGCACACTAAGATTATGTGCTAGGAAACTTTTCTTTGTTATTGTGAGGTGGAACGGAAAGAGATGTGTGTGTGCCTTTCTGGACTATTCGAAGTGTGCGTGTTTTTCCGAGGAAAGAGCCTACAATCTACACGAGAAGCTTGTGTTTGGGCCAAGTCCAAACATAATATAATTTGTCAAACCAAACAACCAACATTTTCTAAAACCGAAATCAACATAGCAAAAACATGTTTGCTTTCGAATATTAATAAATAACTGTATATAAATAATCCCACTTCAATGCACCACTCCTCTCACACCCGGTGATAGTGTGATGTTCGTTGAGGCAACATCGAAGGACATGAATGTAGTTTCATTAATCTTTTTCCGAATTGTGTACACCAAAAATTGTATCATCATTAACGACGGTGGCAAAAATGAAAAGTGGCAACATGAACGAGTCACTGAAAACATGCGAAGACTTTCTCCTTCCGGTGCAATGCACGACACATTAAATGATGCATACAAAGGTTAAAGGGAACCTTCTTTTGAGAAACAAAGACAAACACAGACTCACAAACACGTACATACATGAACACCTAGAGAGACTGAGCTGACAAGTCTTGAGATTGATGAACACACCACAAGTGTCTCGCTTCGACGCGAACGTCACCATGCACTGAAAAAATATTTCACCTTTGTGAAACATGAAATTAAGCGTCAAAGTTAGGTTTTAATTCTTGCTCTATTGGGTATCACCGCCCTGCAAACCATCCAATCAGAGATTGGTTCTCAGGGTTAAAGCGAAACTAACCAATACATTTATTTGATATGAAAAAATGAACCCTTCCAAACCAAGCAAACAACTATCTCTAAGAAATCCAACATAGCAACAATGCTTTGTATTCAAATGTTTTGGAAATTCTAAAAAAAAACTTTTGGATTAGTTTTTAAACTCTCGGTTAGTATAGAACATTCCAATGTTTGTATGTTGCACTAAAAATAAATGCACCACTCTTTCACCCGGTGGTAGTGCTAAGCTAAAGGAGTGCCATCAAAGGACACCACTATGACTATCTTAACTCTACTCCATGATGCGGACACCAATAATCATTTTTATTTACCAACACGAAGGCGTTTTTTTAAGATAGTGAGTGTTTCTAAATGTTCTTGGTTTCAAAAAATATATTCATGTTTTAAATATGTTTAAACTTTTGAAGAAATGCTGAAAATTCCTAAAAAATGGTTCCAATTAAAAACCAGCTATAATTGTTCAAAAAATCATTAAAAAAAATCATGAAATCGCTTGTTTATATAATGTTCGACTTCAAAAAATATTCCAATTCTAGTAAGAAATTAAAAAATAGTCGATTTCTTAAAAAATAAAGAAATATTTGTGTTGTCTTTCAAAAAGCAAAATATATACCGATTCACATACTATTCCATGCACAACTATTCTTCCAACAGATGTGGGAAGTTAGGTTGGTTCTTCATGTACACACTTCAAGCTCCGAACAAAAATTAGAGTTTAACATTATTACTCTGGTTTATCAGCCTTTGATACAAGAAATGGCACATGAAGCGCACTTTTATTTGCCCGTTGCAACGCACGGGCATTTGTACTAGTAAATATCAATTGAAGGAATATCATTCTGCAAAGGCAGATTCTTGAATAGGATTGTTTCACAACTGCATCCATCAATTTTAAAGTTTACTATCTAATATGATGCTAGATAGATAAAGCCTCAATTAAGTATAACATTGTGTTTGTTGGTTAAGTTAGGAGCACTTACTAATGTACTAAAAGAGAAATATATATTATATATGGTTTGAGTACCATTGTAGTAGTGGTGCATATACATACGCGCACCACCTACTATATATCGAAATAATTCATACTCGCTTTCTCCCTTATATATATAGTAGGTGGTGTCAAATTCTTGCTAATTTGACATGAAGGCTTCATTCAGACCAGTGATGATACTTTGCGCAACATAAATGGGAAAGTAGAGGCACTCTTCCATATAATGAAGTTTATAATATATGTGTTTATATTGTACTATAATTGTTTGAATAACTTACCATATGTTCAGATGTATGATATCTGTAATTTAAGCGCTTGAATTTTACATATAAATATAATTTTATTAATAAATATGTACCCATATAATAGCTAGGCCGTGTAGTTGCACGGGTAGATGACTAGTGATTACAATCTTGTTTGTGAGCAAGTCAAGATTATCTAGTTTACACGTAACAACTTGTAGAACATTACAAAAATTATGCTTGCTAATAACTTCTAGAACACTACAACACTTGACATGTAAAAGGAATTTGATGAGTCATGGCCTACTAAAGCAAGTTACATTACTACTCTTATCTATCTTAACAGACCACACAAGATTACAAACTAAGTACCGTGACAGCCATGCTTATCTAATTTATGCGTAACAATTTGCGGAAAATTACAAATTTAGTTTTAGAAAAATAGGCAATCTAGATTAGTGTTTGAGCTGTAATGTGAATAAGATGAGTCGTGCGTCTTGTCACACCTTTTTGGTGGTGGAATGATAGTGCAACAACAAGGAACTTTAATGACCAGTCCAAGAATACACTTGTAAGTAGTGCCACCAAACAGAACATACCAAATTATGATTTTGAGAAGAATCCAAGCACTTTCCACACAAGCAAATGCCAATTGTGAAAGAGATCATTCCATGGCAGCTATAAATAGCCCCATAGCATGACGCTCATCCTTCCTCATCCATCATTCTCATAAGTAGAGTGCATCATTTAAGCCAAGCAAGCTGTGGTCAATACAAATCCACCATGAAGACCTTTCTCATCCTTTCCCTCCTTGCTATCGTGGCAACCACCGCCACAACTGCATTTAGAATTCTAGTGCCACAATTGCAGCCACAAAATCCATCTTAGCAACAACCACAAGAGCAAGTTCCATTGGTACAACAACAGCAATTTCTAGGGCAGCAACAACCATTTCCACCACAACAACCATATCCACAGCCGCAACCATTTCCATCACAACAACCATATCTGCAGCTGCAACCATTTCCGCAGCCGCAACCACCATATTCGCAGCCGCAACCATTTCGACCACAATAACCATATCTCCACAACCGCAACCACAGTATTCGCAACCACAATAACCAATTTCGCAGCAGCAACAACAACAACAACAACAACAACAACAACAAATCCTTCAACAAATTTTGCAACAACAACTGATTCCATGCATGGATGTTGTATTGCAGCAACACAACATAGCGCATGGAAGATCACAAGTTTTGCAACAAAGTAGTTACCAGCTGTTGCAAGAATTGTGTTTTCAGCACCTATGACAGATCCCTGAGCAGTCGCAGTGCCAAGCCATCCACAATGTTGTCCATGCTATTATTCTGCATCAACAACAAAAACAACAACAACAACAACAACAAAAACAACAACCATCGAGCCAGGTCTCCTTCCAACAGCCCCAGCAACAATATCCATCAGGCCAGGGCTCCTTCCGGCCATCTCTGCAAAATCCACAGGCCCAGGGCTCGGTCCAGCCTCAACAGCTGCCCAGTTCGAGGAAATAAGGAACCTAGCGCTACAGACGCTACCTGCAATGTGCAATCTCTACATCCCTCCATATTGCACCATCGCGCCATTTGGCATCTTCGGTACTAACTGAGAAGAAAATAACTCTAGTACTAGATATATGAAACACCGTTTTCTTAGTCCATGGTTTGGTCATTGTAGCGGTGAAAAAATAAAGTGACATGCACTACCATGTAAGAACTCGAACTATACTAGTTCAAACTTGGGAATAAAAGACAAACACAGGTCTTGTCTACATATTTATGTTGCATTTATCTAAAGATAACAAAATGAGTCTAAAATTTGAATTAAATTGAAGTATTTTCTTGGACTTTCAAATTGAGTATTATTAACGTAGTAAGGACTATCCTCATCCTTGGCCTGCCCCTAATCAATTATTTCCAGAGAAGCATTCAATTCATCAATCAATTACATTGATTTTTGTGGCTGGTACTTCTCCTCAACATCAGTATATTCACCGTGGCTACTCCAAATCGGCAAGAATGAGGTACCGGTGCTCTGGAGCAGTGCCAACTAATTGCTTCTCATGTGAAGGGGTGCGGGCGCGGGAGAGGTATTTCTGGTGGGCCAAGGGAGTAAGAAGCCACCGTGGGAGTGGTACAGACGCCCGTAAAGCCCCATAGTTTCTTTTTGGTTTACAGGAAAATGCACATCCATACCGGCCTGGGGAGTATAGGACCGTATTGGATGGAAAACCATGTCCGGATGGTTGCGAGCGGTTTGAGGGTTAGCTTTTGTAACGCCCGGTTAGTTATGCTATAGCAATTCCCTGCTAATGATGTCACGTCACCAAGATTACTGTTGTTATCCTCACAATGATTCAATGCCATTCTAATTCAAATTTAAAATAAAGGCAAGCATCAAAAGTTTTCAAACATTAAAACTAAAATCTTTGAGAGGTAACAAATAATGCATAAGTAATTATGGTGGAGAAACCACACTTTAATAAAATGTTTAAATACTCTAAAATGAAAAAAACAGTGGCTTAAACTATTATTTAAATGCTTTTAAAATAGTAAAAATGTTCTAACTAAATTAATTGGGTACCAACCTTTTGGTGGCAGTGGTATATTTAGTAGAACTAATTTAGATGCTAGTTATATGATTTAGAAAATTAGGGTCAATTGAAAAATAGGATAAAACAGAGAAGGAAAGACAAAACAAATAAAAGCAAAAGGGGGCAACCCCTCACTGGCCTTGGCCTAGCTGGCCACTGGGCTAGCTAGGTCGGCCCCGCCGCCTCCCTTAACCCCCTGTCGGTGTCGAAACCGGTGGATGGTACCATGAGTAGATCTACCACGAGATCGGAGAGGCTAAACCCTAGAGGCTAGCCTATGATATGATTGTATGTGTCCTACGGACTAAAACCCTCCGGTTTATATAGACACCGGAGAGGGTTAGGGTTACACAAGGTCGGTTACAAAGGAGGAGATATCCATATCCGTATTGCCTAGCTTGCCTGCCACGCCAAGTAGAGTCCCATCCGGACACGGGACGAAGTCTTCAATCTTGTATCTTCATAGTGCAACAGTCCGAAAAAGGATATAGTCCGGCTGTCCGGAGACCCCCTAATCCAGGACTCCCTCAGTAGCCCCTGAACCAGGCTTCAATGACGATGAGTCTGGCGCGCAGTATTGTCTTCGACATTGCAAGGCGGGTTCCTCCTCCGAATGCATCACAGAAGAATTTGAATACGAGGATAGTGTCCGACCCTGCAACATAAGTTCCACATAATTCCATACAGAGAATAATATTTTCGCAAATCTAATTTGCTTACTTGTTTTGACAGTACGACATTATGTCATGGCCCGGTGATTATTCGAACCGTTTCCTTTAACTAGCCCCGCACATAACGCGAGGCAGTTTTTCGACATGTCTTGTCAAAGCAGAGATCGTGTCCCCTTATTACTGGATTCTCATCAATACGGGCGTGGGTAACCCAACCGCGCCATCGATTGCGGCACTTGGGGGATGAGCTATTTTTACCTGGCAAGTGGGGACGCTTAGTTTCGTCCGCCCATATAAAGGGATAAGGATTCACCTTTCTATCCATGCCTTCTTCCTCCTTTGCTCATCCGTTTTTGCACACTCGAGCTCTAGCGCCCAAGTTCGCACTTCCCACCTCAACCTTCTCCAACCATGTCCCGAGCGGGAGGCAGGTGGATGGTATCCTCCGTCACGGATGGAGACATCAAGAAGCTGAGGAGCGCCGGATACCTGCCTGACGACATCGCGCACCGGCTCCCAGATGAGGGGCAGCTCACCCCCACCCCCAGGCCCCATGAGAGGGTAGTGTTCCTCACCCATTTCCTCCGCGGACTGGGATTCCCTCTCCACCCATTTGTCCCGGGGCTCATGTTCTATTACGACCTGGATTTCCATGATCTGGCCCCGAACTTCATCCTCAACATCTCGGCGTTTATCGTTGTGTGCGTGGCCTTCCTCCGCATCAAGCCCCACTTCGGCTTATGGTTGAAGACCTTTAATGTCAAGCCGAAGGTTGTGGGCGACCGCCAGGCGGAGTGCGGAGGCGCCATGGTGGGCAAGATGCCCAACGTAACATGGCTCGAGGGCTCTTTTGTGGAAACCATAAAGGGGTGGCAATCGGGTGGTTCTACATCACCGAGCCGCGTGACCCTGCATGGGCAGCGGCCCCCCGAGTTCTGATCTGGCATCCCCACGCGGCTCACCTCCTGGAAAGAGAAGGGCCTGTCCTGGGGTAGTTTGGAAGAGCTGACCAGACTCCAAACATGTATTCAAAACATGGTGAACAAGAAGCTCAAACTCGTCAACGTGGTCCAGGTCATGCTCCACCGCCGGATCCTCCCGTGCCAATAACGGGAGTTCAACTTGTGGGAGTACAACCCAGCGCAGCACCGAACTCTGAACAGGCTTTTCGACACAACTCACGAAGATGCCTCGAGGGTGCTGTTCAAAATCACCAAGGTCCCCCTCCCATTACTGAGGATCACGGATTCAGCGTGAAGCGCCAAGCCAGTGCGGCAGGCTGCTTTACCTTTCACAGGCTACTTATTTTTTATAGATTGACTCCATGCGGGATCTAAACTCCCGTACCTTTGACAGGACTGGCAGGAGATGGCCGGACAGATCGACTGTCCGGCTCCTATGCCCGAAGGCCCAGCAGACGCTCTTCTAGCGAAGATGCTGACTTCGGCTCCTTATACGGTGCCGGAGAAGACCAAGAAGGACAAGGGAACCCGAAAGAGTTCCCGACGCCAGGCGTCGTCGGACTCACCGTCCGATGACTCTGCGGCGCACTCCTCCCCCGAAGACGAGGAAGAGGAAGAAGACGCTCCCTCTCTGGCTGGGGGAGATAAGAAAAGGAAGGCCGCCCCAACTGGGGGGGCGGAAGGGTCCAAGAAGGGAAGGAATCTCCTTCCGGATAGTTGCACCGCTGCCGACGAAGGCGAAGACGAGGGGTTGCCCAGGGCCAAGCCCCTGGGGAGATCGTAAGTATTCAGATACCAGAGTAACTCATAGCATTCCTTTGTCGCACTGCTTTCCCTAACGTCAAACATAATTATGCAGGTCGCCATGAGCCAGTATCGATGTGTGACGCCCGGATAATCATGCTACAGTAATCCCACGCTAATCATGCCACGTCACCTCGGTTACTGTTGCTAATCTATCGTTAGGTCAAAGCTGGTCCAAAATTCAAATTCAAAGTTTGGTAAATAATAACAGTTTTCAAAAATTAAAACAAAAATGTTCGGTGATTGCCGAATAATGCATAGGTAATTATGGTGGAGAAACCACACTTTTATAAAATGTTTAAATAATCTAAAATGAATAAAACAGTAGAAAAACCAAATCTAAATGCTTTTATAAATAAATAAAACACTAAACTAAATTGTTTTGGGATAAAGCCTTTTGTGGCAGTGGGTTTCGTGGTATTACAATTTTAGAGTTCATTTTAATACTAAGTAAGAAGTATAATTAAGAGAAACTAAAATAAAGAACAGAAAAAAAAGAATAAATAAAAGGAAAAGAAAACACAAAACAGAAAAGAAAACTACCAAAAAAATATGGTAAAAGGAGACCCCCCCCACTGGACCCCTTGGCCCAACTGGGCCATGGCCCAGCCGGCCACCCCCTGGCCTATAGGCGACCCCCCTGCCCCGAAACCCTAACTCCCCCCCACACATGACCGCACACTCCCCCCCACTCCCCACGTCTCCCTCTCGATCCCATCTGGATCGGGGAGGGGGCCCGCCCCCGGCCCCGCCCGGATCGATCCCGGCGCCACTCACCCTCGTCGCCGGTGGCTCGGTCGCTGGCCCCCCAACCTCGTCCTCGCGCCCCGTCCCCTCTCCTCGACCGCGCCCCTCGCTGCGACGGCCGCGGCCTTGCCCTCGACGCCCGACGCCGCCTCGACCACTTCTCCCCGCCCGAACCGCCACCTCGCCGGAGCTGCCCTGCCTCCTCTCCATCGCGACGTCCCCGTCCTCCCCAACGACTCCCGCTGCCCCGTCCCTGCTCCTCGATGTGAGCACGCCCCCCTTCCTCTCCCTGTCCAGGCGCCCCGCCTCGCGCGGCCCTGCGCCCGGCGCCCAGCACCCGCCGCCGCCCGCGGCCTCGCCCCCCTGCCGGTGCCCGCGTACCTGGCCGCGTGCGTGCGCGCCAGGACGAGCCCCCTCCACCCGTGCAAGTCCCTGACCATCGCCCTGAACGCGCACCGCCCGTGCTCACCGCGGCCTCGTCTCGCCCGGCGAGTCGACGCGCCGAGCCGCGCCCGCAGGACACCACCGCCCCTCACCGGATCCGTCGCCCGCCGCTCCCCCCTTCCCGCTCACAGCCCAGCACCGTCGCTGCCGCACCGCGGCAGCCCACTGGTGGCCACGCCGAATCACGCCTGGGCGCCGAGCGCCCGCGCCCGTCACCCTTCGCCCGCGCTGTCCTGGCCGCGCCTGGCCGTCCCTGGCTCCGCCCCGCCCTCGCTGTCCTCCGCCATGCCCCGCGCCCGCTCCGGCGACTGCCCGGCGCCGGCGCCCCTCGGCGCCCGCTCGGCCCTCTCCTGGGTCGGGCGCCCGTAACGCCCAGCGCCCGTAACCCGCTATGGCCCCCTGGGCAGTTGACAGATGGGGCCCACGCCCCTGTCTTGTTAGAAAAAAAAACGAAAAGAAAATGTAATTAAAAAAATGAAAATAAGTAATTAGTTATTTAATTAATTATGTAACTAATTAATTAATTAAATAAGTAATTACTTAACTTAATTAACTCCGTTTAGTACTTAATTAACTTGATTAGTTAATTAAAATTGTTAATTAGTTGTTAGACTATGACGAATGGGACCCACACGTCAGTTTGACCCAGTCAACGCCCTGTTGACTGCTGACGTCATGCTGACGTCAGCGTACACTATTCTGGATAATGTTAATTTAATTAATAATTAATAAATTAGAAAATGATTTAAAAATTTAAAAATTAATATAAATTAAACCGTAGCTCAGATGAAAAAACTTTGTACATGAAAGTTGCTCAGAACGACGAGACAAATCTGGATACACGGCCTGTTTGTTCGTCACGCATCCCTAGCATAGCAAACTCGCAACTTTCCCCTCCGGCTCCTCTGCCCGAAAACGCAAAACACCGGGGATACTTTCCCGGATGTCATCCCCCTTCACCGGTATCACCTATTACCGCGTTAGGGCACCTCTAACGCCGTTACTTGTCATGTCATGCATCACTATGCATATGCTTGCTTAAATATTTATTATTTCTTCCCCCTCTTCTCTCGATAGACACCGAGACCGACGCCGCTGCTACCCAGTACGACTACGCTGTTGACGACCCTCTTTCTTGCCAGAGCAACCAGGCAAGCGCCCCCCTTGATCACCAGATATCGCCTACTCTCTTCTATACTGCTTGCATTAGAGTAGTGTAGCATGTTACTGCTTTCCGTTATTCCTATCCTGATGCATAGCCTGTCCTTGCTACTACTGTTGTTACCATTACCTGCTATCCTACTGCTTAGTATAGGATGCTAGTGTTCCATCAGTGGCCCTACACTCTTGTCCGTCTGCCATGCTATACTACTGGGCCGTGATCACTTCGGGAGGTGATCATGGGCATATGCTATATACTTTACACAGTTACTTTACCTGTGGTACTGTTCGGAGATGGGGGCTGAAGGGGCAGGTGGTTCCACCCAGGTAGTGGTGGGCCTGGGTTCCCGACGGCCCCCGACTGTTACTTTGTGGCGGAGCGACAGGGCAGGTTCAGACCACCTAGGAGAGAGGTGGGCCTGGCCCTGGTCGGCGTCCGCGGATACTTAACACACTTAACGAGATCTGGGTATTTGATCTGAGTCTGGCCATTTGGTCTATACGCACTAACCATCTACGCGGGAGTAGTTATGGGTATCCCGACGTCGTGGTATCAGCCGAAGCCTTCGTGACATCAGCGACTAAGTGGCGCGTGCCGGATTGGACCGTAAGCCTGCTCTTGTATTAAGGGGGCTAGTTCTGCTTCCGGCCGCGTTCGCAACGTGCAGGTGTGCAAAGGGCGATGGGCCCAGACCCCTGCGCCATAGGATTTAGACCAGCGTGCTGACCTCTCTGTTGGGCCTAGGTAGGGCTGCGACGTGTTGATCTTCCGAGGCCGGGCATGACCCAGAAAAGTGTGTCCGGCCAAATGGGATCGAGCGTGTTGGGGTATGTGGTGCACCCCTGCAGGGAAGTTTATCTATTCGAATAGCCGTGTCCCTCGGTAAAAGGACGACCCGGAGTTGTACTTTGACCTTATGATAACTAGAACCGGATACTTAATAAAACACACCCTTCCAAGTGCCAGATACAACCGGTGATCGCTCTCTCACAGGGCGACGAGGGGAGGATCATCGGTTAGGATTATGCTATGCGATGCTACTTGGAGGACTTCAGTCTACTCTCTTCTACATGCTGCAAGACGGAGGTTACCAGAAGCGTAGTCTTCGAAAGGACTAGCTATCCCCCTCTTATTCCGGCATTCTGCAGTTCAGTCCACATATGATAGCCTTATTCCAATTGATACCAATGCATACATATGTAGTGTAGCTCCTTGCTTGCGAGTACTTTGGATGAGTACTCACGGTTGCTTTCTCCCTCTTTCCCCCCTATCCCTTCTACCTGGTTGTCGCGACCAGATGTTGGAGCTCAGGAGCCAGACGCCACCGTTGACGACGACTCCTACTACACCGGTGGTGCCTACTACTACGTGCTGTCCGCTGACGACGACCAGGAGTAGTTTAGGAGGATCCCAGGCAAGAGGCCTGCGCCTCTTTCGATCTATAGCTCAGTTTGTGCTAGCCTTCTTAAGGCAAACTTGTTTAACTTATGTCTGTACTCAGATATTGTTGCTTCCGCTGACTCGTCTATGATCGAGCTCTTGTATTCGAGCCCTCGAGGTCCCTGGCTTGTAATATGATGCTTGTATGACTTATTTTATTTGTAGAGTTGTGTTGTGATATCTTTCTGTGAGTCCCTGATCTTGATCGTACACGTTTGCGTGTATGATTAGTGTACGGTCAAATCGGGGGCGTCACACGATGTATCATCGGACGGTTCCCTAGGCTCGTCGGACATGGATAGCGATCCAGTCCCGACCCCCACCTCCCCTCATCCTGCTGACGACGCCGAGGTGCTGTCTCAAGAGGCATCGGGTCGAGGGGAGACAGTCCTGGAGGCACCTCAAGGCGACCTTCCGGACTCCGGGAGCCGAGGGGACGGGGCCCCTAAGAGCTTCGAGTTCGGCCCTCAGCCGAACACCGCGCTGGAACCTCCAGTGGTTCCGGGCTCGGTCAGGCGGCCTCCTTCTAAGAGGGGCAAGACACCTGTGCCGGTGACCTCTGTCTATCCAGAGGCGCCGGACAATCTGCTGGAAGCGCTTCGCAGCGCTTCCATCGACGAGGAGCACCGCACTATCATGAGTGCGGCGATCCAGAAAGTTTAGTCCGCCAAGAGCGGATTGACTGAAGCCTGTGCCAGCCTTCTAACAGGCTTTGAGGTAAGTGTTTTAAAATATAGGAAAAATACTACTGCATATATAGTAGCCCCTGATGCTTTGTTCGGTGTTCAGAAAGAAAAGCCGAACAGAGGATCAAATAATATCGCAGGACTCTAATATAAGTATGTCAATATGCGTATGCAAGCCTCACTGCTGGCATCCGCCACACTGACTGCGGAGGTCGCCCTACTGAAGCAGGACCTCGAGAGGTCTAGGAGAGAGCTCGGCCTTGTCAAGAGGCAGCTCGAGGAGAACAAGGGTAAGTAATACCTTGTCTTTAGATATGTATATATAAAAGAAGAAGCGATTGCAAAATGACAGGATCATCGTACATTCGCCAGGGGCCACGACCAAGGTGGCAACCCTCAAGCAAGCGCTAACCAAGGCCGAAGATAACGCGGCCAAGGAGCGCACCGAGTGAGAGAAGCACGAGGCTCGGGTGGGCGAGGTGCAGCAAGAGCTCTAGGCTATCATGGTGAAGCACGAGGCATTGGAGCTTGACTAAAAGACGCGAGAGTCTGAGCTTTCCGCGGCCCTCGAGAGCGCAAAAAGTGCCAAGGCCGAAGCCCAAAGGGGTCTCCAGGCGGGTATGGCTTTCTATATGCAAAGCAAGCATGTAAAAGTAAATTACCGATTACTTACTCGAATCCGGAGCTCTCCAGGAGCATTCGCAGATTTTCCACGCAGCGTGTCCGATGCCGCACAATTTTACCAGGCCGAGGATGGAAGCTCAATGGAGAAGCTGTTCTGGTATCAGTATGCTGAGGCCGGACACCCGGTGCCAATGAGCGACCAGCTGAAGCAGGTGGTCGAGCTACATAAGGCGGCCGATCAGGCCATGAAGGGCTTTATAGTCCGGCTGTGGCCTGGCGACGCCCTTCCGAACAGCTTCCTCGGCCTGGTGAGGCGGCTTGTGGATGCCTGCCCGCGGCTGGAGGTCGTCAAGCGATCTGTCTACATTGAGGGTGCACGCCGGGCTTTCGCCCGTGTGAAATTGCAGTGGGTCAAGCTAGACGCCGTGAAGCTGATCAAGGAGGGGCCGCCGGAGGGCAAGGAGCACCGCCACCCCGAGATGTACTACGAGGGTGTTCTGCTGGGTGCCCGTCTCATAGCGGACGAGTGTTCAAAAGATGTAATATTTGAGTGAGACTTGCTCGTTTTATCCTGTATTTATGAAAACTTGTTTCATATGCACTATGCAACGCTTGTTTGAATTTAGAATATTACCTTCTGTTTGGCCGTTTATCAATCTGAGAGATGGCTAGTCCTCAGCTTCTGCCCCCATGCCACGAGTGCTGGGGTCTTCGGGATAAACCTGAGCACTCTTGTTCCCATATTTGGGTCCTTGGAGGGAGGTGCTCAGCACAACGAACAAGGAAACCCGACTAATAATGCTTTATCACTCTCACTTAGCGATAGAATTCTATAATTTTAAATTTCGGCGAAGCCCCTGGTATTCGGAAGGCCGAATTCGGGGCGCGATACACGCCTTTAAGCCGGACAGGGCCGGCCCCTCGCCCTAAGCGGCATAAGTCTTTGGGGACTCGATAACCTCGCCGAACAGCGATCAGTCTCTCCCCTTATCATGACAGTCAGTTTTAGCTTTCTCTACTTAGGTGCCGAACCCAGCAAAACCGGGGCACAATCGCAGTAGTTCTCCTAGCGCTACCTTAGCCGATAGAGTGGAACGTAAGGTACCAAAACATAGGAGCCGGGCAAACCCAACATTTGACCAAAGACATGATTCGGAGCTGATGCATATAATGCTATAAGTTTGGGGTGCCGCACTTGTGAAAGTGTTCGGACTTTTCACACCGTATTGTGGGGTACGTAAGCCCCTGGTGTATTGGCCGTACCAAAGTGTACGGTTGCAAGGCATCATTAATGAACATATATATATATATATATATATATATATAACAAGAGTGCAATAATAGTCGTAATGTCATGCATTGTTTATTCAAAAAATTACGTTAAAGTAGGGTGATACAGATAGTGTGATAAGCAAAGAGTAGGACTATGTCCCTTCCCAAGGCAAGCTAAGGAATGATATTAAATTGAATATTTCGCTCGTTACAGTAATCCACCTAGGAATTCCGTGGTGTGACGTAGCTATCTGCCTCCTTGGTTGCTGCATCGTGTGTTCGGCAATAGTGCTGCCGGACAGTGTTTCCAGAGGTTAATGTCCTGAAAAAAAGAGAAAAATAACCAAACGGGAAGCCCCTAGTGCGGTTTAAGCCGCGTCTTGGGGCGTGCTGCAGTTGTGCCACCCTCCCCACCTGTGCCCATGGTATTTTTAATGCGTAATTATGTACGCGTGGCATGAGTTTCGTCGTTGGGCTGGGATTGGGGTGGCCGCCTTATTGCTACGCGAGCTCAGATCGCGCAAGGCGGTCTATTTGCCGATTGCTCCGAGCGCGCTTGAAGGTGTCCGGGCTTTGAAGCGCCGGACTGGTTGATTGCCTTGAGAGGCTGCTTTGCGCTTCTGCTGCGAGGGCCGCGGTGTGCTCCTCTGTTCGGAGAGAGCACTCTGTGTTTCCATTGACTGTAATAACTCCGCGAGGTCCTGACATCTTGAGCTTGAGGTATGCATAGTGCGGTACCGCATTGAATCTAGCAAATGCGGTTCGCTCGAGCAGCGCGTGGTAACCACTGCGGAATGGGACTATATCGAAGATTAGCTCTTCGCTTCGGAAGTTATCCGGGGATCCGAAGACCACTTCCAGTGTAATTGAGCCTGTGCAATGGGCCTCTACACCTGGAATGAGGCCTTTAAAGGTCGTTTTTGTGGGTTTGATCCTTGAGGGGTCTATACCCATTTTGCGCACTATATCCTGATAAAGTAGGTTCAGGCTGCTGCCGCCATCCATAAGGACTCGAGTGAGGTGAAATCCGTCAATGATTGGGTCTAGGACTAGTGCGGAAAATCTACCATGATGGATACTAGTGGGGTGGTCCCTTCGATCGAAGGTGATCGGATAGGAGGACCAAGGGTTGAACTTTGGGGTGACTGGCTCGAACGCATATACGTCCATGAGCGCACGCTTCCGCTCCCTCTTAGGGATGTGGGTTGCGTATATCATGTTCACCGTCTGCAGTTGCGGGGGAAACCTCTTCTGTCCTTCGATGTGCGGCTGCCGGGGCTCCTCCTCGTCATCGCTATGCGGCCCCTTGTCCTTCTTTTCGGCAATTAACTTGCGGGCCTGCTTGAACACCCAACAATCCCTGTTGGTGTGATTGGCTGGCTTGTCTAGGGTGCCGTGTATTTGACACGAGCGATCGAGTATACGTTCCAAGCTGGATGGACCTGGCGTACTTTGTTTGAATGGCTTTTTCCGCTGACCGGGTTTAGAGCCTTTGAATCCGGCATTGACTGCCGTATCCTCGGTATTTTCGCTGTTAATGCGGCGGTTATGTTTGTTGTGACATGACCTGCTATTGCCATCCTTGGTATCGGAGGTACCATGGTTCTTTGATATGTTATTACTACGGGCCAGCCAGCTGTCTTCTCCCGCACAAAAGCGGGTCATGAGCGTCGTGAGAGCTGCCATAGATTTCGGCTTTTCCTGACCAAGGTGCCAGGCTAGCCACTCGTCTCGGATGTTGTGTCTGAAAGCCGCTAAGGCCTCTGCATCCGGACAGTCGACGATTTGATTTTTCTTTGTGAGGAACCAAGTCCAGAATTGCCTAGCCGACTCTTCTGGCTGCTGAATTATGTGGCTCAAGTCATCGGCGTCTAGTGGTCGCACATAAGTGCCCTGAAAGTTGTTGAGGAATGCGGCTTCCAGATCTTCCCAACAGCTAATGGAGTCCGCTGGCAAGCTGTTAAGCCAATGCCGCGCTGGTCCTTTGAGCTTTAGTGGAAGATATTTGATGGCGTGTAAGTCATCACCGTGGGCCATGTGGATGTGGAGGAGGAAATCCTCGATCGATACTGCAGGATCTGTTGTGCCGTCGTATGATTCAATATTTACAGGTTTGAAACCTTCTGGGAATTGATGATCCATTACTTCGTCTCTGAAGCATAAGGGGTGTGCGGCGCCTCTGTAGTGGGCTATATCGCGACGCAGCTCGAATGGGTCTTGCCCGCTGTGTTCGGCCCGGCCGGATTTGCTTTTACTGTATCCGGCGTGACATTTATCGTCTCGCAGAGTTGTGCGCCCTCGTGATCCGTAGATCGATCTTGCATGCTTTGCTTTGTCCTCCAATATATCTCGCAGGTCTGGCGTATCTCCCCATGCCTTTTTATTTGAATGGCGTCGGGGTGGAGGCTGAGTTTTTGGCTGGACTGCCTCTCTATCGCGGCCACGAGGTGGCCGATCCGGGCAGTAACCTGCACTTTGGGTAATTCTTGGAGGGGTGCTTGAGTTTATATTCCTCGGCCGCGAGGACTTCAGTCCATCTGTTAGTTAAGAGATCTTGATCAGCTTGAAGCTGCTGCTGCTTTTTCTTTAGGCTATTTTCCGTGGCCATAAGCCGGTGCTTGAAGCGCTCTTGTTCGATGGGATCCTCTGGTACATCGAATTCATCATCGCCGAGGCTTGCCTCGTCTTCGGAGGCGGGCGTGTAATTGTCATCCTCCTCCTCTCCGTCTGCCGCTCTTTCAGGAGGGTTGGCTCCTCCATCCTCCTGCTCTAAATCTTGCTGGAGGGGATTATTGTTGTCTTCGGCACTATCCGGAGTGTTATTATCTCCTGTGCCGGTATCACCACTTTTGCTTTGGCGGGACTTAGAGCGGCGCCGCTGACATCGGCGCTTGGGTTGCTTCTTGGAGAGGTCATCCTCCGTTATCTCGTCGCCATTGCCTTCTTTGGGTGTATCCACCATGTATATGTCGTATGATGATGTGGCTTTCGAGTGCCCTATGGGCGCTGGTTCATGTTCATCTCCTACATCGTCGTCCATACCATCGATGTCTTCGGAGTCGAAGTCGAGCATGTCGGTTAAATTATCGACAGTGGCTACGAAGTGGGTGGTGGGTGGGCATCGAATTTCTTCGTCGTCCGCCTCCCAATCCTGTTGGCCATAGTCCGGCCAGGGCTCTCCTGACAAAGAGAGAGACTTTAGTGAATTCAGAATGTCACCGAAGGACGAGTGCTGCAAGATATCAGCGGCGGCGAATTCCATGATCGGCGCCCAGTCGGATTCAATTGGCAGGGGCGCGGACGGTTCGGAGTCCGGAAAAGAGTCCGGCACCTTGGAGTCACGGGCTTTGCAGAGGATTAGGCTGGTGTTCAACTCGATCACCGTTGAGACTGCAGCCCCTGAGGCGGTGTCTAGCCACCCGTCCTCGACTGGCGCAGTTGGCTCCGAGCTAAGGGTCAGAGCTGATGCGGGCGCGGCCTCTGGGGTACTGTCCGGTGGTAGAGCTAGGTCATACCCATCGTGACAGTGCAGCGCGCCCGGCTGTGGCTTGAATCCGTCGAAGATCAAGTCTCCGAGGATGTCGGCCGTGTAGTTCAAACTTCCAAATCTGACCTGATGGCCAGGGGTGTAGCTTTCAATCTGCTCCAGATGGCCAAGCGAATTAGCCCGTAGTGCAAAGCCGCCGAACACTGGACCGCATCGTTGTTCATGATCGGAGGAGCCATCGGGCCTAAAGGTGACGACACCGAGGAAATCTCAATGGAAGCACCAATGTCGGTGTCAAATCCGGCGGATCTCGGGTAGGGGGTCCCGAACTGTGCGTCTAGGCCGGATGGTAACAGGAGGCAGGGGACACAATGTTTTACCCAGGTTCGGGCCCTCTTGATGGACGTAAAACCCTATGTCCTTCTTGATTAATATTGATGATATGTGTAGTACAAGAGTAGATCTACCACGAGATCAGAGAGGCTAAACCCTAGAAGCTAGCCTATGGTATGATTGTATACGTCCTACGGACTAAAACCCTCCAGTTTATATAAACACCGGAGAGGGTTAGAGTTACACAAGGTCGGTTGCAAAGGAGGAGATATCCATATCCGTATTGCCTAGCTTGCCTTCCACGCCAAGTAGAGTCCCATCCGGACACGGGACGGAGTCTTCAATCTTGTATCTTTATAGTCCAACAGTCCGGCTGTCCGGAGACCCCCTAATCCAGGACTCCCTCACCCCCACTCCCTATCGAACCCTAGCCCAATCGCCCCACCTCCCCCACACCCCCTCGCCAGCCTCCCCACCTCTTGATCCCATCTGGATCGGGGAGGGGATCACCCCCATCGACCCCGTCGCCGTCGCCGGATCGCCCGTCAGCGTCGCCAGGCCTCCTCCCCGCCGCCCGTCTCCGGCTCGCCTCCCCTCTCGCTCCTCTTTCCCGACCCGATCAGGATCGTGAACGAGCAATGAGCGCGACGCCCCCCCTTCATCGGCGCCATCACCGTGCGCCACCACCACCGCCTGAAGACCTCGCCGTCGCTGACCTTGTGTCGTCTCCTGGTATCCCTTCCCGACTCGCGTCCTCAAGCCAGGCCGACCCCCTTCTCGGCAATGCTGTGAGACGCCCCCCGTTTCCCTCCTCTTTCCACCGTGTTCACCGCGCCGCCTGACGAAGCTACGTACCTAGGGTAGGGGCATGGACCTGTCCTAAGAGCCCTACCCAAGGACATCCCTGGAAGAAGTCACCTTTCAATCGACTTGAAGGTACCCACTCGACGGGTTTAAGACACTCGACCAAGAAGCTACCACTCGACATGAAGCCAATCACTCGACTGCCAGGAGATCTAAAGTCATTCCACGGGCAAACGGTCGGCTATTAAGTAGTCTTTATGGTCATTATAGCACTTTATTACCAGCATTACCAGTAACGCCCCGCCTTAATGTACATTGAACCCTTGGTAACGTAGGCTGGCCGGGGTCCTGGCGCGCTCTATATAAGTCACCCCCTCCTCCGAGACAAGGGTTCGCACCTCTATTGTTCACATGCCTATAATCCAATCGACCGCCTCCGGGCACTGAGACGTAGGGCTGTTACTTCCTCCGCGAAGGGCCTGAACTCGTACACCTTGGTGTGTTTACAACTTCCCAATAGCTGAGATCTAGCCTCTCCATACACACCCCCCTACATCACTGTCAGAGTTAGAACCACAATAGTTGGCGCCCACCGCGGGGCCAGAATCTTAGCGCTTACTTGGAGAAGTTGCGATTCTTCTGATCCCTTTGATCATGGTTTCATGCGGAGTTTTGGTGGAGGGGCGCGAGATCCGTCTCGGCGCGCTCACATTCATCGCCGACGACTCCGCTTGGTTTCAGGAGGCTCCACTCGACATCGACGTGCTCCCCGTCCGTGGTGCGACGCACTTCCGCGCATGCGTTCGTGGCGTCCTCCTGCGGCAGCCGTCGACCCAGTATCGGTCGGCCCTCGTGTCGTCTCCCCGCTCTGTCTCCCTCCGACGCAAGCGCTTTGGTAGGTCGAGACTTTAGAGGTGGGTGAGGCATGCCGTGGCTCGCCAGTCGGCCGCCCCACAAGTCGCGGCAATCGAGCCCGACAAATCCCTCTGCAGCCTGTTCGACTGGCTCCGCGGAGACTTCATCCGAGTGTGACAGCAGAGACCCAGCGGCTGAGGTTCTGGCGGTCGATGGGACACACTGTCCTCCCGGTTTCCCTCGCGCTAATGGAGGCGCGGGTGGGGGCGACCCGTCGCATCCCCACGATGAGTATCTCCCCGAATGTCTCACGGCATCGCAGCGAGAGGAACTTCACCGCCGGAACATAGACGCACTCCACACTCCTATCGTCGGAGAAACCCCCGAGGCCCGGGCCTTGGAGGACGCGCGCTTGGCTAACTTGGCTGAGCGCACTCGACTGGAGAATCTCCAGCTAATACTCGATGAGCAAGCGCGCCAGTGAGCTCCCGAGTCCAGTCGACGTCAGCTCTTTCCGCCGATGCAGGTATATTGAACCCTAGTTCAGAATTTGGCCGCCGCGGCCCGTATAGCAGAGTCAATTCAGCCCTCCCAGTCAGAGGCTGGCAGGGGCTTGTTGCAGATCAGAGCATTGCTCCGGGCGGCGGGGAACCAGAATTCCGCTGTTTCTCAGTCGCAGAATAGGATCCACAGTCGATCCGTTGCAACAGATACAGTCCAGTCGGCTCACAGCCCGAGATCGCCCCCGAGGCGTGAGGGACATGGAGACCGGCACGATCAGTACAGAAGAAATGAGCAGTATGATCACCGATTCGATCGTGAGGATCGACGTCGAGTGCCAACCCCTCCCCCGAGGAGTGGGTCATATGCGCCTCGATAGCGAGATGACAGGCGCCCTCATAGTGTTGGGCAGAGGATTCCAGTCGACCCCAGGGACCCAGGCTTTGATGCGAGATCCATCCTTGATCAAGGTCTGGTTGACAGGAACGGGGCTCACCGAGAATGCCAGGACAGAGATGCGCCTGCCAGCAGCAGAGTGCGTGTTTCAGGGACAGAGTGTTTCAGTCGAGCCATCAGAGCCACAGTGATTCCTCCCAACTTCAGGTTGGCGACTGGAGTCAGCTAGTTCACCGGTGAGTCTAAGCCTGACACTTGGCTCGAAGATTACCGAGTGGCTGTACAGATTGGCAGTGGCAATGATGAGGTGGACATGAAGCATTTGCCTCTCATGTTAGAGGGCTCAGCCAGAGCATGGCTAAATCAGTTAGTGCCCAGCAGCATTTACACTTGGGAGGACCTCTCCCGAGTGTTTGTCACAACCTTTGAGGGAACATGCAAGCGACCTGCAGGCCTTACAGAGTTGCGGTCTTGCACGCAGAAACCGAATGAAACGCTGAGGGATTACATCCAGAGGTGGATCACATTGCATCACACAGTTGAGAATGTTCCAGATCATCAAGCAGTTTGTGCCTTCAAAGAAGGCGTTAAGTACAGAGAATTGAATCTGAAGTTCGGTCGAACTGGAGAGATGTCTCTGAATCGGATGATGGAGATTGCCACCAAATACGCTAATGGTGAAGACGAAGATCGCCTCCGGAGTGGCAAGCGCAAGGCAGTCGCCCAAGAAACCGGAGGAAACTCCAGTCAGAAACAGAAGCGGAAGGCTGAGCCAGCCGCCCCTGGGGAGGCCCTGGCCGTAACCCAGGGAAATTTCAAGGGAAAACCCAAGGGCCCCTGGAAGCCCAAGAAAGTCAAGGATCAAGATGGAAATGATGTTTTGGATCTGCCATGTCACTCCACACCAAGAAAGATGAAGAGGGTAATTTTATTTACCCAAAGCATACCACTCGACAGTGCCAGCTCCTGATCCAGCAGTTTCAGGGCAAGCAACCCAAAGATAAGGAAAAAGAGCCAGACAGAGTTGAGGACAAGGATGATAGTGACGATGGATACCCCCAAGTCAATTCCACCCTGATGATTTTTGCTGATGTCGAAAGCAAAAGTCGACTGAAAGTCATTAATCGTGAAGTGAATATGGTTGCTCCGGCAACACCTAGTTATCTGAAGTGGTCTCAGGCTGCCATAACATTCGACCAGTCTGATCACCCTACGCACATTGCCACCCCTGGGAGGCAAGCTTTGGTGGTCGACCCAGTTGTCGAAGGCACTCGACTGACCAAAGTCCTGATGGATGGTGGCAGTGGCCTGAACATACTGTATGCTAAAACATTGAAAGGGATGGGCATTCCGATGTCCGGGCTCAGTACCAGCAACATGAGCTTCCACGGAGTCATTCCCGGGAAGTAAGCCGAATCACTCGGCCAGATTGCTCTTGATGTGGTTTTCGGTGATTCAAAGACTTACCGCAAGGAAAAGTTGACATTCGAGGTTGTGGACTTCCAAAGTGCTTATCATGCCATTTTGGGCAGACCAGCTTATGCACGCTTCATGGCCTGACCATGTTATGTGTATCTCAAATTGAAGATGCCTGGTCCTAAAGGTGTGATCACTGTTACAGGCAATCGGAAGAAGGCAGAAGAGTGTTTTCAGAAAGGCTCAAAGATTGCTGACGCTCAGATGGCAGTGGTTGAGCTGCAAGAGTATCAGAAGACTGCAGATCCGAGTGAGTTGCTACGAGCTAAGAAGCCCACTTCGGAGTCAGCTTTTCAGTAGTCTGGTGAAATGAAGGCAGTTCACATTCACCCGACCAACCCCGAGGCTGCCCCGACTCACATCTCAAAGACGCTCGACTCCAAATAGGAAGAAGTGCTCATCCAGTTCCTCCGTGAGAACTGGGACATCTTCGCATGGAAGCCTTCTGACATGCCTGGAATAACCAGGGGGCTGGCTGAGCACCGTCTACGAGTCGACCCAAAGTTCAAGCCTATGAAAGAACATCTTCGACGGTCCGCCGTCCAAAAGAGGAAAGCTATTGGCGAGGAGGTGGCTCGGCTCTTAGCAGCAGAGTTCATCCGAGAGATGTACCACTCTGAGTGGCTCGCCAATGTTGTCATGGTCCCCAAGAAGGACAAGTCGCTTCGCATATGCATCGACTTTAAACATATCAATCGGGCCTGCCCGAAAGATCATTTTCCTCTCCCTCGCATCGACCAAATAGTCGACTTGACCGCGGGGTGTGAGCGATTGTCTTTTCTAGACGGCTATTCCGGGTACCATCAGATCCGTCTGTATGGACCCGATGAGATCAAAACAGCTTTCATCACTCCATTCGGGTGCTTCCGTTATGTCACCATGCCCTTCGGCCTCAAGAACGCTGGAGCCACGTTCATGAGGATGATTCAGAAGTGTTTGCTCACTCAAATCAGTCGGAACGTGGAAGCATACATGGATGATATTGTGGTCAAGTCGCGGAAAGGTTCCGACCTGCTGACTGACCTTGCTGCAACCTTTGCCAACCTTAGGAGGTATGATATCAAGCTTAATCCATCAAACTGCACATTCGGAGTTCCGGGTGGAAAGTTACTCGGTTTTCTCGTTTCCGAATGAGGAATCAACGCCAATCCCGAGAAAGTTGGCACCATACTCCGGATGAAGCGCCCTGTGCGTGTGCACGATGTCCAGAAGCTTATGGGTTGCTTGGCCGCTCTAAGTCGATTCATTTCTCGTCTCAGTGAAAAGGCATTGCCTCTTTACCGACTGATGAAGAAGTCTGACAAGTTCGAGTGGACTCCAGAAGCTGATGCAGCGTTTGCAGACCTCAAAGCTCTGCTCTCCACCCAGCCGGTGCTTGCTGCCCCAATCAGTAAAGAGCCTTTGCTGCTTTACATTGCAGCCACAGGACAAGTTGTCAGTACAGTACTTATGGTCGAGCGGGAAGATGAAGGATAGGCCTTCAGAGTTCAACGCCCAGTATATTATGTGTCTGAAGTTTTGACACCTTCAAAACAAAGATATCCTCATTATCAGAAGCTTGTATACGGGATTTATATGACCACGAAGAAGGTTGCACATTACTTCTCTGACCACTCCATTACAGTCGTCAGCGACGCCCCACTGTCAGAGATTCTGCATAACAGAGATGCAACTGGTCGAGTGGCGAAGTGGGCGATTGAACTCCTTCCCCTAGATATCAAGTTTGAAGCAAATAAGGCTATCAAGTCCCAAGCAATTGCAGATTTCATCACCGAGTGGATCGAACAGCAGCTTCCGACTCAAGTTCACCCGGAGCACTGGACCATGTTCTTCGATGGATCTAAGATGCTGAATGGTTCCGGTGCTGGGGTAGTATTGGTCTCCCCCCGAGGAGATAAGCTCAGATATGTTCTCCAGATTCACTTTGATTCCTCCAATAATGAAGCAGAATATGAAGCACTTTTGTATGGGTTGCGCATGGCCATTTCACTTGGCGTCCGTCGCCTCATGGTCTATGGCGACTCAGATTTGGTGGTTAATCAGGCGATGAAGGAGTGAGACGTCAGAAGTCCGGCAATGACTGGTTATTGCAATGTAGTGAGAAAGCTAGAAAAGAAATTCGAGGGGTTAGAGCTTCATCACATCCCCCGACTGAAAAATCAGGTAGCTGACGATTTGGCAAAGATAGGCCCCAAGAGAGAAGCCATTCCCAGCAACGTGTTCCTGGAACACATTCATTCGCCATCAGTCCAAGAAGATCCTTTTACAGAAGAAGCCCCGCAGCCGAAAAGTGCCACAGATCCGACTGAAGTCGAAGTCCCTGCTGTGGTCGACCTAATCATGGAAGTCTTCGCAATCACTCCCGACTGGACGATACCGTACATCGCGTATATCCTAAGGAAAGAACTCCCGGAGGACGAGGAAGAGGCTCGACAGATCGTCCGCCGATCCAAAGCCTTCACAGTCACAAGGGGACAGTTGTATAGAGAAAGCGCGACTGGGATCGGTCAGAAGTGCATAACACTAGAAGAGGTTCAGATAATCCTTGACGACATCCACTCGCGGACCTGTGGTCACCATGCGTCTTCTCGGACCATTGTGGCTAAAGCATACCGAGCGGGATTTTACTGGCCAAGAGCAAATGAGATGGCAAAAGAGATAGTCGACCAGTGTGGAGGGTGCTAGTTCTACTCCAACATGTCACACAAGCCTGCGTCAGCCCTGAAGACCATTCCACTCGTCTGGCCCTTTGCTGTCTGGGGACTGGACATGGTTGGTCCACTAAGAACAGGCAGGAGCGGTTTCACTCATGTGCTTGTGGTAGTCGACAAGTTTACCAAATGGATTGAGGCTAAGCGCATCAAGAATCTTGATGCTTGCACTACTATCAGTTTCGTCAGAGGGCTAACATTCAGATATGGAGTCCCGCATAGCATCATCACTGACAATGGGTCAAACTTTGATTCGGACAAGTTCAGAGCTTTTTGCGCCTCTCAAGGCACACGAGTCGACTACGCATCGGTCGCCCATCCCCAGTCGAATGGACAAGCAGAGAGAGCAAATGGTTTGATTCTCAAAGGACTAAAGCCTCGACTGATGCGCGATCTCAAGCACGCGGCAGGTGCTTAGGTCGACGAGCTTCCGTCAGTTCTGTGGGGATTGAGGACCACCCCGAACCGGTCGACTGGAGGAACTCCATTCTTTCTGGTTTATGGAGCCGAGGCAGTTCTGCCGAGTGATCTTCTTCACAACGCACCCCGAGTCGAACTTTATACCGAAGATGAAGCAGAACAAGCCCGGCAAGACGCAGTCGACCTACTAGAAGAAGAGAGGGAGATGGCCATGATCAGATCGACCATTTATCAGCAAGACTTGCGTCGATTCCACGCTAGGAATGTGAAGAGTCGAGCCTTCCAAGAAGGAGATTTGGTCCTCCTAGTGGATCAACAGAAACCACACAAGCTTGCTCCTACTTGGGAAGGCCCCTTCATCGTCACCAGAGTCCTCCACAATGGAGCGTATCACCTCTACAATGTTGATCGCCAGATCGATGAGCCGCGAGCTTGGAATGCGGAACTGCTCCGCCCCTTTTACACTTGAGTTCTCCCTTGGACGAGATGTAATAAGAAAAAATTTCTGCAGTTCATTTTTATCAAAGGCAAGAGTGTTCCAATAATTGCTGTCACTTTTGTTTGCATACGAAATCCCCCAGTGGGTGACTTAGCTGCGAATCCGTTTCGCCTAAGTTTGAAAAATCCTACCGAGTGGAGAGCCAGATTCCCACTCGGGGGCTTAGCTCCAGCCCAGTGCTTGCCTAAGTGTTCAAAAATCCTACCAAGTGAGAGCAATCCTCCCACTTGGGGGCTTAGCTGCAGTCCAGTACTCGCCTAAGTTCTCCCACTTAGAGACTTAGCTGCAGTCAGGCACTCGCCTAAGTTTGAAAAAATCCTACCGAGTGGAGAGCAATCCTCCCACTCGAGGGCTTAGCTGCAGTCCAGTACTCGCCTAAGTTCTCCCACTTAGAGACTTAGCTACAGTCAGGCACTCGCCTAAGTTTGAAAAAATCCTACCGAGTGGAGAGCAACCCTCCGACTCGGGGGCTTAGCTGCAGTCCAGTACTCACCAAAGTTCTCCCACTTAGAGACTTAGCTACAGTCAGGCACTCGCCTAAGTTTGAAAAAATCCTACCAAGTGGAGAGCAACCCTCCCACTCGGGGGCTTAGCTGCAGTCAAGTACTCGCCTAAGTTCTCCCACTTAGAGACTTAGCTGCAGTCCAGTGCTCGCCTAAGTATATAAAAATCCTACCGAGTGGAGAGCAAACCTCCCACTCGGGGGCTTAGCTGCAGCCCAGTGCTCGCCTAAGTGTTCAGAAATCCTACCGAGTGGAGAGCAAACCTCCCACTCGGGGACTTAGCTGCAGCCCAGTGCTCGCCTAAGTGTTTAGAAATCCTACTGAGTGGAGAGCAAACCTCCCACTCGGGGGCTTAGCTGCAGCCCAGTGCTCGCCTAAGTATTTCAAAATCCTACCGAGTGGAGAGCAAACCTCCCACTCGGGGGCTTAGCTACAGCCCAGTGCTCGCCTAAGTATTTAAAAATCCTACCGAGTGGAGAGGAAACCTCCCACTCGGGGGCTTAGCTGCAGCCCAGTGCTCGCCTATGTGTTTAGAAATCCTACCGAGTGGAGAGCAAACCTCCCACTCGGGGGCTTAGCTGCAGCCCAGTGCTCGCCTAAGTGTTTAGAAATCCTACCGAGTGGAGAGCAAACCTCCCACTCGGGGGCTTAGCTGCAGCCCAGTGCTCGCCTAAGTGTTTAGAAATCCTACCGAGTGGAGAGCAAACCTCCCACTCGGGGGCTTAGCTGCAGCCCAGTGGTCGCCTAAGTGTTTAAAAATCCTACCGAGTGGAGAGCCAGACTCCCACTCGGGGGCTTAGCTGCAGCCTAGCGCTCGCCTAAGTGTTTAAAAATCCTACCGAGTGAGAGCAAACCCCTCACTCGGAGGGCTTAGCTGCAGCCCGGTGCTCACCTAAGTACAGGACACAACCCAATCCGCAAGAAGTTACGCCACAAATACAAGGTTATTCCGAGTGAAGATCAAGTTGCACTCGACAGATCAAACCATGAAGATATCCAACGAGAAATCAAGTTCGGATAAAGCCTAAAGGTCCCAGACCTCAGATCAAAGTACTCGAGCCCTCGGCTCGGCAGAGTTTAACGGTTACAAATCCACTCAGCATTCCGAGGCAAATTTAAAGTGAAGCACGACGAACTCGTCCAAGTCGATCCCGTCTGCAATACGAGTGGCAGCAGCGATGAAAGTCTCCATGAAGTCTTGAAAGCTGTGCTTCCTGGTATTGGCAACTTGGATGGCGGCCGGCTTTTCTTCTCGCGCCTCCTTGCAATGGACGCGGACCAGAGACAGAGCGACATCAGCACCACATCTAGCAGAAGATTTCTTCCATTCCGCCACTCAACCCGGGACTTCATTCTGTCGAGCCATCAGAGACTCGAGGTCGTTCTGAAGCATCATCCCAGGCCAGAGTGATGTGTCAATCCGCGACATCGCAACCTTCAGTCGAGCAAGATAGTCAACAACACTGGTAACACGAGACTCCAGTCGGAGCACGTTCATAGCAGCTTCATCCTTCACGAGAGAATTGGCGGGGTCCAAGCCTGGCTCCACTCGACTGGTTTCCTCTTCGAAGTTCTGGCAGAATTCTGCAAACACGATTCAAGAGTCAGACATTGGCTCTACACAGGCTTGGCAACTGCAAGACAGTCGGGGCAGAGTAATTACCTTCGAGCATGACGAACAGCTTCTTGGTGAGTCCACCGAGATAAGCCTCCAGATCATTTACCTTCCCCGCCAGCTTACCCGCCTGGTCGTGTAGAACCATCTTTTCATTCTTCAGTCGGCTGACCTCTTGATTAGCTGTCTCGAGAGCAGTTTTCAGCCTCGAGTTCTCCTGTTCAAGAGTTCCGACCGAAGCCATTTTCTCTTCTCCAAGCTTCGTTCTGCTCAAGGCCTCCTTCTGTGATTCTGCAAGATCTTGATCCTTCTTCTTCAGAGCTTCTTCCAGTTTATCTGCGGCACGTCGAGTGAAATCAACATCAAGAATGGACAAGCAAGAAAAATCACTCGTCAAGAATGGAGAACCTCACCAGCCATACCTTTTGCTTCTTCTTGCGCCTTCCTCAAATTCTCTTGAGCAAGCTTCAAGTTAAGGTTGAGCTGGATCTGCTTATTCTCCAACTCAGTATAGCGAGCTACAAGTTCACAGGATTTCTGCAAAAAGAAAAATCAGTGGACAGACGTCCAAGATAAGTTGCTTCCCAATAACTAAAAGACAACGATGGCGTTTCTAAGACTATAGCCGAATCTAAAACATTCGACAGTAGTCTCGGGGACTACACCCAGTGGGTGCACTCTGCGTGCCCCCATTGTAAAAAAAGTCGA
This sequence comes from Triticum aestivum, assembly GCF_018294505.1. Lineage (NCBI taxonomy): Eukaryota > Viridiplantae > Streptophyta > Magnoliopsida > Poales > Poaceae > Triticum > Triticum aestivum. Next base: position 27,781,605 of record NC_057809.1, read on the forward strand.
CTGCCCGCAGTCGACCGGATACAGTTCCATTCGACATGGCCTGACCAGACCGAATGAAGAAATACAGCTACAACAACACAATATAAAGACTACAGTCGACTGCCAGCAGTCCACCATAGTCTCGGGGACTACACCCAGTGGGTGCACTTAGCGTTCCCCCACTCGTCCAAGAATTGGCAGACACACCCAGTGGGTGTACAGATATAAAGATCTTCAAAAAAAAAGATTCTTCAAACAGCATATCGTAACAGACCAAGTGTTGAGTCGACTGACCTGGACGTTACTCTGAAGAGCCGAACTCGCGTCATAAGCCGCTTGGCTGGCCTCCCAAGCCGCTTTCACTTGTTCCATCATAATCCCCGCCTGGCGTATGGCCTCTTTTGCAGCAGCTGCTTGGTCCTCAGGGACGGGGTACGTGGCAAAAAGCGAAGGCGGATCCGCAGTCGACGTCAAGGGCCGCACCCTCGTCAGAGGAATGGCGAAAGTCACAGAAGCCCGAGTGGTTTCACCACCGTCTCGGGCTACGGCCTCAGGCGCCGGAGTGGATTGTGGGGTCTCGCCAGCCGACGCTCCCCTGTTCCTTCTCACTCTCAGCGGCACGTCATCGTCGTCATCCGGAAGGTTGATAACATGATAAGGAGCTACAAGAAAAAATTCAATCGACCAGAGTTGCAATAAGTGTCCAGTCGACTGAAGGCAGAACATCAGTAATCATACCAGGGTGGAGGTAACAGCATCCTCCATCTCTTGGTCGTCGTCCTTGGCAGAGACCTCCGAAGTAGGAGCACTGCAAATCTCGAAAGTCAGTCAGTTGGCTCAATGAATCGACCAAGGATCTGTCCACGGTCGACAAAGGAAAACAAGTTTTGTTATTACCCAGAAATGGTGGGGACAGCCATCTTCATCTTGGGCAGAGCCTTGGGCGGCTTGGACGGCGTCGCGCGTGGGTGCTTGGGAGCCTTTCCAGTCAGCGTAGGAGAAGAGGTTCGAGGGCGTTTCGACAACTGCCCAACAGGAGCAGTCGCCTACCACGTTCCCGCGCTGGATCATGTGTGAGCTTGGATCGCCTCTCCCGGTGGGGGGGGGGGGGGGTCAACCTCCTCCTCCTCCTCTTCGCTGGAGTTGACGTCGTCGTCTCCCTCTCCTTCGCCATCGGACTCCCACTCGCCTTGATCGTCTCCACTCTCACATCCGCTCGCCTCCCCTTCCTCAGTTGGCTCCTGTGCCCCGTTGGGTGTCGAGTACATCTCAGTAGTCGCCTGGAAAACAACAGACAAGACAAAAGTTAGTCGACCAATTCAAAGAAGACCAATGAAGAAAACAAGATTTCAATCGGGAGCGTAAAGTCAGACCTGGTCCACTTCGTATTGTTGTCGAGTGGAGAAACCCTCCTGGCGCCTCGGGGGTTGTCTTTGTTTCCTGTGATGCTCGTCAGCCACCCCTCCAACATCTCATCAGTGACCTCCTCCGGGTGGATCCGAGTGGTGTCTTCGAGGCCCGAGTACAGCCACATCGGGTGGCCGCGAGCCTGGAGCGGTTGGATGCGCCTCCGAAGAAAGACCTCCAGCAAGTCCATGCCAGTCACGCCATCACGGACGAGCTGAACCACTCGACCAACCAGCACTTTGAATTGGGTCTTTTCTTCTGGCGTCACTTTCAGAGAAGCAGGTTTTTGAGCTCGGTCGAGAGAGAAATGGGGAAGCCCGGTCGACTGTCCTGGGGTCACCTGGTCTTTGCAGTAAAACCAGGTCGCCTGCCAACCACGGACCGACTCTGGGAAAATGATAGATGGAAAACAACTCTTTCCCCTCGTCTGGATCGCGAGGCCCCCGCACAGCTGGATCACTTGCGTCCTTTCCTCACTCGACTTGGCCTTCTTGACCGATTGGGAGCGGCAAGTAAAGATGTGCTTAAAGAGCCCCCAATGGGGGCGGCAACCCAGGAAACCCTCACACAAGGAAATGAAGGTAGCAAGGTACACGATAGAGTTGGGAGTGAAGTGGTGGAGCTGCGCTCCGAAGAAATTTAGAAAACTCCGGAAAAAAGGATGAGGAGGCAGAGAAAACCCTCGATCGATGTGGGTGGTGAGAAGGACACACTCACCATCACGGGGTTGAGGCTCGACTTCTCCCCCCTGGAGACGCGCAGCCTCGTAAGGAATGACTCCCCCCTCAACCATATCGTCGAGGTCTTCCTGCCGAATCACCGACGGCATCCAATCGCCCTGGATCCAGCCTCTGGGCAGAGCAGTCCTTGAGGAAGATCCGCCCCAAGCGGACTTCTTCCCTTTCCCCTGCACCGACGCCTTCTTCGCGCGCTCCAGAGCAGACGTCTTGCCCTTCACCATCGTCGCCGGCGAATCTCAAACGGGTCTGCGGCGCTAGGGTGAGAGCGGAGGTGGCGGAGGACTTCGCGAAGGGAGAAAGAAGAGAAAGAAGAGAAAGGAGAGAGCACTGTTCGGGAACCCGAGCAGGCGGCTTATAAGAGGCCGCTCCTGAGTGGCTGACTGGTAGGCCCAGGCTATCCCGTCAAATCCCGCAGTAGACGCGCGCGCAGCTCGTGGCGGAAAAGGTGGCACGGGAATCGAGGAGCTTCTGCCTTATCACATCCGATTACTGCGGCCGCGCCCGTCCCGCTCGCTCCCCGATGTTCAAATCCCGCGAAATCCGCGGGCTGCGGAACAACTCATCAAATAGAAGATCCCTCTCGTGCCGGCACTCGGTATTTCACAAGTAAGGAAATTCACTCGACGGGAGACCAAGAATGGATCAAGGCGACCGAAAGAAGTTGACAACGTCATCCTTGGCGATAGATCTAGTACAAGACGTCCATATGACGCTAAAAACCAGTCGGAAGGACCCCCAACTCCTTCCCCACTCGAACCTCGATCCATTCGGGGGCTAATGACGAAGCTACGTACCTAGGGTAGGGGGATGGACCTGTCCTAAGAGCCCTACCCAAGGACATCCCTGGAAGAAGTCACCTTTCAATCGACTTGAAGGTACCCACTCGACGGGTTTAAGACACTCGACCAAGAAGCTACCACTCGACACGAAGCCAATCACTCGACTGCCAGGAGATCTAAAGTCATTCCACGGGCAAACGGTCGGCTATTAAGTAGTCTTTATGGTCATTATAGCACTTTATTACCAGCGTTACCAGTAACGCCCCGCCTTAATGTACATTGAACCCTTGGTAACGTAGGCTGGCCGGGGTCCTGGCGCGCTCTATATAAGCCACCCCCTCCTCCGAGACAAGGGTTCGCACCTCTGTTATTCACACGCCTATAATCCAATCGACCGCCTCCGGGCACCGAGACGTAGGGCTGTTACTTCCTCCGCGAAGGGCCTGAACTCGTACACCTTGTTGTGTTTACAACTTCCCAATAGCTGAGATCTAGCCTCTCCATACACACCCCCAACATCACTGTCAGAGTTAGAACCACGACACCGCCTGCCGTGCCCCTCGCCGCACGCCCACCACCGCGCCAGCCCCCACTCTGTGGACGACCCTAGCCGCGCCCGCGCCGTGATCCCCTTTTCCGCCCTACCTTCCCGCACTCGCCGCGGTCCCGATGCTCCCCCGCGCCCTCTTTCAGGGGCGCCGACTGCCCCTGTCCCATTACTCGCCGCCGCGCCTCGCCACCGCTCTACTGCTACGTTACTACTGCGCTGCGGCCGCCGCCTCTTCCCGCTGCTCCGCTAGCGCCGAAGCTCCCGGCTGGCTCTGCCACTGGTCACGTTTAACTACCGGTCTAAATGGCCTAACCTCCCGGCAAATGAACCCCCAGTAACCCACTGACACCGGGAGCCACATCCCCTAATTAACCATTAATAAATTAAAACTCTTAAATTAACATTAGTGTATGACATGTGCGTCCCCTGTTAATTAATAATTTACATTAGTGTATGACATGTGCGTACCCTGTTAAATAAACTGATTTAATTAAAATCTATTAACTTCGAGTCTATGACATATCACTACTTGGGAAAATCCTAGCAGTAGCGTGGGTATTTTTCCTATCAGTTGCGCCGGATACCGCTCTACTGATAAGGCACTACAGCTAACATGTAGCAGTAATGCGTGTCATCCAACGCTACTGCTGTACATGGCTAGCAGTAGCGAGCTTTAGTGCAAAGCGCTGCTGCTAATATCTGCAGCGCTTTTCAGCATGAAGTGATACTGGTAAGGGACCTCTACTACTAACTTTATTCCCCTCGCTACTGCTAGTTTTATTAGTTTCTGTTTTTTTCTGCATATTTCTTTTGTATTTGAACAGGCTTTATACAATAATATTTAGCGTATCATACACATACAAATGTAATCATAGCATATACATACAAATAGTCTCGTCAAATCATGTCATCATCATAATCATCATCCATCACAAAGTGGTCTCTCGTCATCATCTCTAAAATAGCGATACAAGTCTCGATTACTTGCAACTACATTGTCATCCGTCTAAACAATGATATACGCGAGAAGAGCTATCACTATGAGTGAGAGCGGAACTATGCAGTACATGAGTTTGTATCCCTCTCTCGCATTAGCGTGAACCTAAACTAACTACTAGTTGTCGCTCGGAAACCAGAAACCGGTACACCTGGGCCTGACACTCCGTCCACTCATCTTATACTCCTGGCGTAGCACTTCTGTGCCATCGATGATCTATGCACCTGCATCGTCACATGAGTCGATGATATGCAACATATATAGTTGAGCAATAGAAACAGACAGACTTGGCAAAAATAGAAGCAACATATCATAAGCATAAATAACAAAGTTCATCATACCCAAAATGCCCTAACTAGAGTGATCTTCGCTAGTCGAGGAGGACGGTTTAATTACATCACAAATAATGTTTCATCTTGCATAACTCAAAGTGCCATCATACAGAAAGTATGAACTAAACGGACACATTGTCATATGTCGACAATCACTCCAACATGTCGTGCCATCGATCCAAGTCAAGGAGATAGTCCCCGAGCTTAGTGAAAGGCTTCAGGTTGAGACGCTGAGCGGCAACGCGTGTTCGGACGTCTTCCCTCGACATTTTTCCTTCTTCATAGAACATCCCTGTTTTTTCGATGACCTCCCTCATGATGATTTGGGCAAGTTCGCACTGGAAGTGATAGAACTCATCTTGAAGTCGATGATCCTCGATATCTCCTAAGTTCTTTGCCCATTGCAGAATATGGGCATCGCCGAATCTAGGTGTCATGCAAAGGTTCTGGTGATCCCGTATGTACTCCATCATGTGGTGTAGGACATAGAATCCATCATTAAGAGAATCACTCAGTTGCTGGATACAGCAGAAGCCGGTCTTATGGCCGAAGGCGGGCCTGCCGTCCCTTTTCTTCTTGTCCTTGACCTCTCCACCCCGTGCACCGTAGTAAAACATAGCACCGTCGAGAACATACTTGATGTGGGTGTAATCCTTTTTTTTAATGTTCTTCGATGAGTCCAAGTAAAGAGCGTGGGAGTATCGGGGGTAGAGGATGATGAGGATGGTGCACCCGCCGCTGCGCAAAATAAGTACACCTCAAATTAATTAGCCTCCACCGTGCAAATGAATGATTGAAATCGTAGGAAGGATATCCGCGTGGATGACTTACAGGGGATGATAAGGCACAAGAATCACCTCCTTGTCCTTATTGGCACGCATGAAATTGACGATGTATTCCTCGCGTATTCACGGTGCTTTGCGTGGACTCACAAGAAGACCTCGTGCATGAAGTACCGATCAGTGACACAGATATGAGGTATTTGCTCAACCCCGATGAGGTAGTTCATGTGCAAGGCATAAAGGTGGACGAATGTAAAATCCAGCTTCTTTAAGTGAAACATGTCGAAGATGTAATCCAATCGAAGGAAGAACTTGTTCGAGGGGAATGTGTCGATGTACGACAATTGCAGCGACACGTTAACCACGGAGAGTGGGTATGCTGGATTTTTTGAGGCAATGAGGCCTTTCTCTATCAGCAACACATCATCATGAAGTCTCCTTATATCGCCAAATCAGGCCCCTAGCGCTGCTTTAGGTAGGATTGGTTAACCGGGGATACGCCATATTGCCGCACCGAGGATATCTATACGGTCTTGAACCCGAGCCTGCTGAGGTGGCTGGATCATAGAAGCACCTTTGTTTCCTTTCCTCGGTGTCTTCCTTGGCTTCTTTGCTACCGGAAAGTCGTCTATAATATGTTCAGCCTCTGGAGGCGGCAATTCAGGCACCAACTCATGCGCTCAAACCCTGAGTAGGCGCCAGTATTGAGGTATTGTTGAATGTCATCGTCGTCCTCATCTATGGCGATGTCACTAGCGACAAATCGAGCCTCTTCCTCACCCCGTCCGCTATCACCCAGCACGACAGCCGACGCTAATTGGGTAGGTGGGGTGTTGATGTTCGTACCTAACTGCGTGCTCGTGTGTGTGCTCCCGGCCGCCTCCAGACAAAGCAGACTCTTTGACCACAACAGGACCCACCCATTGCAACCACCAAGCCGCTGCGGGGTCTCGTCGTCATCCCCTAGTATCGGAGGAGCCAAATTCTCGTGGCCCGGTTTGACACTGGCCACGAAAACTTTGAAGACATACGGGGGGATTGGTCGGCCATGGAACAATGGTTCCTTCGGCTTCATTACCGTCACCTTCCCCACGTCCACCTTTTGGTCGCCGATGTTGTACAATATGGTGCACGGGGTTACATCGGCCTGCAAAGACACCGTGAGATTATACATTTATGGAAGAGGGCCGGTGTGACAGATACCGTGAGGGCGTCGAGCTCAGCCAAAGACGAAGGACAGCTGAGCACGGCCGGTGTGGGAGCCGGTGTGGGAGCCGGTGCAGGTGCAGGTGCTGGTGCATCGCTAGTCGTGCTACTCCCGAAGAAGTCAACAATGGGAAAGTCCGCTGCATTTTTTCTGGATTTTGCATGCTCCAATTGAAAACGGCTGGAACCAAGACAATAGACATATCTGCAACCACCTGTTTTGCGGCAGCTACCGTTATCGTGACAGTCTCAGATGATTTCTTCTCTACTGCAATCTCAACCTTCTTGTCGATGTTTTCTTCAGTTAACCTCCATCTTTCCTTTCTCTCCTCCGTGGTCTCACGGTAGCACTTCTTCCACGTGGCCCCGTCTCCGACACCGTGAACGCGTCCATACGACGACCGAGTCTCCACTGGGAGTCCTTTCAATATGTTCAATGCCCGGTTGAATGGAGTGTCCCACTTGGGCCTCGCCAACGCCTCAGACGGCGAGTCTCTTTCGGTCGCAATCTTGTGCTGCTCTCTCTACAAAAGGAACAAGGATCATTTACAAATATGACTAAACGTGCAGTCGAATTGATCAGAAACTAAAATTACCAGCAGTCTCATGAACTCCGTCGTGATCGGGTCCGTCTTGAAAACCTTCTTGACCGAGTGCCAATGGTGCCGTGCCCTGAGGACGTCATGCTCCTACAGGACGGTGAAGTCCGCCAAGGGGTCTAGGATGCCAGACTTTCGCGTTTCGTGTCCTCCTTGGCCCATATGGACCTCTTCCTGCTGTAACCACGGCTTCCGAGGTGGCGGTGCCCCATGTTCCTTTGTTGAAACCCCTTCATGTACTTTGACTTTGTTTTGGCAGTTTCAGCCTCGCAAGCCGCCTTGAATATTTCAAAGTGCTCTCCCGTGATTGTCGGATTATCCTTTACAATCTCGGAGTAGGGTTGATACGTCTCCAATGTATCTATTATTTTTGATTGCTCCATGCTATATTATCTACTGTTTTGGACATTATTGGGCTTTATTATCTACTTTTATATTATAATTTGGACTAACCTATTAACCGGAGGCCCGAGCCCAGAATTGCTGTTTTTTTGCCTGTCTTAGGGTTTCAAAGAAAAGGAATATCAAACGGAGTCCAAACGGAATGAAACCTTCGGGAACGTGATTTTCTCAACGAACAAGACCCAGGAGACTTTGACCCTACATCAAGACACAAGGCGAATCATGTACGTAGCCACTAGTGAAACATATTATCTTTATTATATCTATCAGATCTCACTCTCGTAAGTGGCCGTGTTGGGATTGACAACCCCTATTCATGTTGGTTGAGAGGATTGATTTGTTTTGTGCAAGTACAAAGGACTCGCGCGTAGCCTCCTATTGGATTAATAGCTTGGTTCTCAAAAAGTGAGGGAAATACTTACGCTACTTTGTTGCATCATCCCTTCCTCTTCGGGGAAAACCAACGCAGTGCTCAAGAGGTAGCAAGAAGGATTTGCTGTTTTTTGCCTGTTTTAGGGTTTCGAAGAAAAGGAATATCAAACGGAGTCCAAACGGAATGAAACCTTCGGGAACGTGATTATCTCAACGAACAAGACCCAAGAGACTTGGACCCTCCGTCAGGACACAAAAGAGGAGGCCACGAGGTAGAGGGCGTGCCTACCCCCCCCCCCCCCCCACGCGCGCGCGCGCCCTCCACCCTCGTGGGCCCCCTGTTGCTCCACCGACGTACTCCTTCCTCCTATATATACCTACGTACCCCCAAACGATCATATACGGAGCCAAAACCCTAATTCCACCGCCACAACTTTCTGTATCCACGAGATCCCATCTTGGGGCCTGTTCCGGAGCTCCGCCGGAGGGGGCATCAATCACGGAGGGCTTCTACATCAACACCATAACCTCTCCGATGAAGTGTGAGTAGTTCACCTCAAACCTACGGTTCCATAGTTATTAGCTAGATGGCTTCTTCTCTCTTTTTGGATCTAAATACAATGTTCTCCCCCTCTCTTGTGGAGAATTATTCGATGTAATCTTATTTTTGCGGTGTGTTTATTGAGACCGATGAATTGTGGGTTTATGATCAAGTCTCTCTATGAATAATATTTCAATCTTCTCTGAATTATTTTATGTATGATTGGTTATCTTTGCAAGTCTCCTCGAATTATCAGTTTGGTTTGGCCCACTAGATTGATCTTTCTTGCAATGGGAGAAGTGCTTAGCTTTGGGTTCAATCTTGCGGTGTCCTTTCCCAGTGACAGTAGGGGCAGCAAGGCACGTATTGTATTGTTGCCATCATGGACAACAAAATGGGGTTTTCATCATATTGCATCAGTCTAGCCCTCTACATCATGTTATCTTGCTTAAGGCGTTAATTTGTTTTTAACTTAATACTCTAGATGCATGCTGGATAGCGGTCGATGAGTGGAGTAATAGTAGTAGATGCAGGCAAGAGCGGTCTACTTGTCTCGGACATGATGCCTATATACATGATGATACCTAGATATTCTCATAACTATGCTCAATTCTGTCAATTGCTGAACAGTAATTTGTTCACCCACCGTAGAATACTTATGCTCTCGAGGGAAGCCACTAGTGAAACCTATGGCCCCGGGTCTATCTTTATCATATTAATCTTCTACTACTTAGTTATTTCCTTTGCTTTTTACTTTTCCTTTATTTTACTTTGCATCTTTATCACCAAAATACCAATAAAATTATCTTTATCATATCTATCAAATCTCACTCTGGTAAGTGGCCGTGTAGGGATTGACAACCCCTATTCGTGTTGGTTGCGAGGATTTATTTGTTTTGTGCAGGTACGAGGGACTCGCGCGTAGCCTCCTACTGGATTGATACCTTGGTTCTCAAAACCTGAGGGAAATACTTACGCTACTTTGCTGCATCATCCCTTCCTGTTCGGGGAAAACCAACGCAGTGCTCAAGAGGTAGCAAGGGTTCCTTTTTGTCGACGATCCGATGTTTCAACCTTGTTTTCCAGGCGGCCAACGCGTCGCTAAACTTGGGCATGGCGTGTTTGTTTATCTTCTTCATTGCCACGTCCTTATCTGGATCATTATTATCCTTTTCATTGCAGTCAGGGAACAAGAATATCTGGTGCAGCTTCTTTAGGAGGGAGGGCCTCATATTATCTATCTTCTGTAGTTTCCCATCGTTGATCGTGGCAGTTGTCCGTACGATGCAACCTATTTGATTGCCGTAGCACGATCGCGCTTCCTCGGGCGCTATTGTCTCAAAAATACCGTTGTCCATCTCCGTGACCACCAGTCTAGTACTCATGAGCTGGTTTGGGTGCCGTGGCCTCTTTGCTTTCGGTTCTAGACCAGCTCCGCTAGTCTCGGCGCCGGTCTCAGTCTCATCACCGGTCTGCATGTCGGTATCAGTCCCCGATGCGACAGCACAGTCGCTGCAACATGGGTAAGGGAGACCACATCAGTGCTGGGGTGGTCTGAAAATTGGGACACACTTTCGCGCATTGCGGGCCGCCTCTCAGACAGCTACTGGGGAGGCGGCGGAGTACCTGGGTGCGCGACGAATCCCCGGGAACTCGGTGACCAACTTCCTTCCCATGTAGCGCATGGAGACGATGGCGACCCCGCCGAAGAGCAGCTTAGTTGCGAGCTGCACAGCCTCGTCCACCTCCTAAGTTGGGACCTCCGCGCGAGCGTTGCGGGGCCGCCGCTCGGATGGCTTCTGGAAGGCGCTTGTACATGGGCACAGGGTGAATCCCGGCAAGAGCTGGCCATTGGTGCGCGCAAGTAGACGACGACGTCGCCGACGAAGAGCAGCCCGGCCAGCTCGCCTCACTCTCCTTTGATTAGAATTGAAAGATTGGGAAGAAGCAGACTTGAGCCTGCAGGGAAAGGATAAGGTGACGATGCAGTCTCCACTCGTTCGGGGCGACACGCGTACTGAATGTATGAGAAACGCGACGTGGCAGGGACCCCAAGATACTCCCTCCATTTATTTTTAGTCTGCATATAAAGTTTGGTCAAAGTCAAGATTTGTAAATTTTAACTAACTTTATAATAAAAAAAATCAACATTCACAATATGAAATAATTATTACCAGATGCGTCATGAAATGTATTTCCATACTATATAGGTTTGGTAATGTAGATGTTCATATTCTTTTATATAAATGGGAAGTAGAGGCACTCTTCCATATAATGAAGTTTATAATATATGTGCTTATATTATACTATAATTGTTTGAATAACTTAGCATATGTTCAGATGTATGATATCTGTAATTTAAGCGCTTGAATTTTACATATAAATATTTATTAATAAATATGTACCCCTATAATAGCTAGGCCGTGCAGTTGCACGGGTAGATGACTAGTGATTACAATCTTGTTTGTGTGCAAGTCAAGCTTATCTAGTTTACACGTAACAACTTGTAGAACATTACAAAATTTATGCTTGCTAATAACTTCTAGAACACTACAACACTTGACATGTAAAAGGAATTTGACGAGTCATGGCCTACTAAAGAAAGTTACATTACTAGTCTTATATCTATCTTAATAGACCACACAAGACTACAAATTAAGTACCGTGACAGCCATGATTATCTAGTTTATGCGTAACAATTTGCAGAAAATTACAAACTTAGTTTTAGAAAAATAGGCAATCCAGATTAGTGTTTGAGCTGTAAAGTGAATAAGATGAGTCATGCGTGTTATCACACCTTTTTGGTGGTGGAATGATAGTGCAAAACAAGGAACTTTAATGAACAGTCCAATAATACACTTGTAAGTAGTGCCACCAAACAGAACATACCAAATGATGATTTTGAGAAGCATCCAAGCACTTTCCACACAAACAAATGCCAATTGTGAAAGAGATCATTCCATGGCAGCTATAAATAGCCCCGTAGCATGACGATCATCCTTCCTCATCCATCATTCTCATAAGTAGAGCGCATCATTTAAGCCAAGCAAGCTGTGGTCAATACAAATCCACCATGAAGACATTTCTCATCCTTGCCCTCCTTGCTATCGTGGCGACCACCGCCACAACTGCAGTTAGAGTTCCAGTGCCACAATTGCAGCCACAAAATCCATCTCAGCAACAGTCACAAGAGCAAGTTCCATTGGTACAACAACAACAATTTCTAGGGCAGCAACAACCATTTCCACCACAACAACCATATCCACAGCCGCAACCATTTCCATCACAACAACCATATCTGCAGCTGCAACCATTTCCGCAGCCGCAACTACCATATTCGCAGCCACAACCATTTCGACCACAACAACCATATCCACAACCGCAACCACAATATTCGCAACCACAACATCCAATTTCACAGCAGCAGCAGCAGCAACAACAACAACAACAACAAGAACAACAAATACTTCAACAAATTTTGCAACAACAACTGATTCCATGCATGGATGTTGTATTGCAGCAACACAACATAGCGCATGGAAGATCACAAGTTTTGCAACAAAGTACTTACCAGCTGTTGCAAGAATTGTGTTGTCAGCACCTATGGCAGATCCCTGAGCAGTCGCAGTGCCAGGCCATCCACAATGTTGTTCATGCTATTATTCTGCGTCAACAACAAAAACAACAACAACAACCATCGAGCCAGGTCTCCTTCCAACAGCCTCAGCAACAATATCCATTAGGCCAGGGCTCCTTCCGGCCATCTCAGCAAAACCCACAGGCCCAGGGCTCTGTCCAGCCTCAACAACTGCCCCAGTTCGAGGAAATAAGGAACCTAGCGCTACAGACGCTACCTGCAATGTGCAATGTCTACATCCCTCCATATTGCACCATCGCGCCATTTGGCATCTTTGGTACTAACTAAGAAGAAAATAACTCTAGTACTAGATATATGAAACACCGTTTTCTCAGTCCATGGTTTGGTCGTTGTAGCGGTGAAAAAATAAAGTGACATGCACTATCATGTAAGAACCCAAACTATACTAGTTCAAACTTGGGAATAAAAGACAAACACAGGTCTTGTCTACATATTTATGCTGCATCTATTTATATATTAAAAGTAATATAAGGTGAACCAGGAGCAAGGTAAATATGGTAGAAAATTGCACGTTAATTAGAAATTACTAGCCCTCGATCTGGTAAATCTTAACAAATATAATTATCTTGACCGTTAGATTTATGTAACATATATAATGCTCTAGGCCTCCAACGACTGTACGTGACACATCTGAACGCAGATATGTTAAAGAAAATATATTTGGTAAATGGTGGGCCTCTTTAAAAAGAGAACTTACGTACATACACCAACTAAGAAAAACACATACATGTAAACGGGAAAAGGATGAGATTTTCTCACATACGTGTGTTGATGCTTAAAAGTGGCATGATCATAAAGCAGCATGCCAGGGTGAAAACCTTGCCGGGGTAAAATCTTGCCGGTGTGAAAGCTTGCCGGTGTGAAGGCTTGCCGGTGTGGAAAGCTTGCCGGCACAGAAAGATCGCCGGTGCTTGCCGGTGTGAAATCTTGCCGGGGGAGAAACCTTGTCAGGGAGGAACCCTTGCCGGAGTACAAACCTTGCCGTAGTGAAACCTTGCCGGTGTGAAAGCTTGCCGGGTAGAAACATTGCCGGTGTGGAAAGCTTACTCGGATGGAAAACTTGCCGGGTTGGAGGCTGTGATAGTCAATCGAACGAGAAGTTGAAGATGGGCTCAAAAGGTTATTCAGATGATCTCGGATGGAAAAATGATCTACAGGGGTTGTCTTCGTCTCGTCGAAACGATCGATTTTGATATAAAAATCATTCAAATCCGAGTTCGTATGCAAAATTTAGAGCAATCGGAGTGCAGCCCTGTCACGAGGCGAGATGTGGCGCGCCCCACCAAACACATGTCTGACGGGTAGCGCGAGGAAATAGCCTGTGTTGCGAGACCGATCTGACCCTCAAGATGATCTCTGATCCAAAAACCTTCAACATGAAAGTTGTTCGTCTCATCGAAACGGTCAAGATTGCTTTTGGGCTTGTTTTCATCCGGGATCGTTTACCACCGCAAAAAAGACCCGCAAGGTGCAGCCAGTTTAAACCGAACAGTTTTGGAAAGTTTGGATAAACCAGTCCGAATTTGACTAGGGTTTTGGACGTGAATTGATGTAATTTTCTTGTAAGGAAAGCCTAGATAAATTCTTTGCTTGTACGGGAAGTCCAGCTGCCTCTTATATATGTTGGGGGTGACGGGCGATTGAAACAACACACAATCGAACAAACACATCTACTACTTTTTCGTGTTCATCTACTTTTTATCTCTCCCTTGTATCTTTCTTCTCGTTCTTCGCTAGTTCTTCTTGCTGGAGGCTGCGGATCCACGAGGCTCTAGGGGCGAGCGAATCGACCTAGGGCAGCCCTGACGGGGTCCCTCCCGGGTGCGCGGGGTTTCGGGTCTGCAAAAGCGCCCGCCGACTGTCTTGCGTATCACGCTATCGGTCGGGTCTCCTTCGACGTGAGCTGCGGTGCATCACCCCCGGCATCGAGGGTACACGTGACGTGTTCGTGTGCGAACACACTTTTTCGCGACTCCACTGGGGACGAAGCTTTGAATAGTCTCCAGCCTGTTCTTGCTACGAGGAGAGCGTCATCAAGCGACTGCATTCTACAACGGTAACATGTATCATCAATCTCCTTGCGTAGATGCAAATAGCCATTATGTTGATGTTGCTAGATCTTTCAATGGACATGTGATGTCGGCCAGCCCTAATGAGGAAAGGCCGACTAGTTATTCCATTGGAGAAACTTGGAATTTACAGAATCGTGACATGCAACTTATGAATCTGAACTTTCGTGCATCGGCAACAACTTTCAATATGCCGGTGAACAACACGATTTGTTCGAGTGATCAATATAGGACACCTCATGTAAAAGTTTTATCCATCGGCAGCCGACTCGCAATATGCTGGTTCATCCCCAAACATGCCGATGAATGGGGGAATCAGCCATGCTTCTGTTAGCTATTTGGCCGGTTATCCTCAAACATCATATACTACACCTCATCCGATTAATTGTTCAGTGGCATATGAAACTAAAAATATTAATAACACGGCTCACGTTCACGGTCATGGACGAGTGAATGGGGATACTATAGGAGCATATGTGTGTGACGCCCCCAATTTAATCGTACACTAATCATACACGCAAACATGTACGATCAAGATCAGGGACTCACGGGAAGATATCACAACACAACTCTACAAATAAAATAAGTCATGCAAGCATCATATTACAAGCCAGGGGCCTCGAAGGCTCGAATACAAGAGCTCGATCATAGACGAGTCAGCGGAAGCAACAATATCTGAGTACAGACATAAGTTAAACAAGTTTGCCTTAAGAAGGCTAGCACAAACTGGGATACAGATTGAAAGAGGCACAGGCCTCCTGCCTGGGAACCTCCTAACTACTCCTGGTCGTCGTTCTGAGGGCAGCACGTAGTAGTAGGCACCTCCAGCGTAGTAGGAGTCGTCGTCGACGATGGCGTCTGGATCCTGGGCTCCAGCATCTGGTTGCGACAACCAGGTAGAAGGGATAGAGGGAAAAGAAGGAGAAAGCAACCGTGAGTACTCATCCAAAGTACTCGCAAGCAAGGAGCTACACTACATATGTATGCGTTGGTATCAACTGGAATAAGGCTATTATATGTGGACTGAACTGCAGAAAGCCGGAATACGAGGGAGATAGCTAGTCCTTTCGAAGACTACGCTTTTGGTAACCTCCATCTTGCAGCATGTAGAAGAGAGTAGACGGAAGTCCTCCAAGTAGCATCGCATAGCATAAACCTAACCGATGATCCTCCCCTCGTCGCCCTGTGCGAGAGCGATCACCGGTTGTATCTGGCTCTTGGAAGGGTGTGTTTTATTAAGTATCCGGTTCTAGTTGTCATAAGGTCAAGGTACAACTCCGGGTCGTCCTTTTATCGAGGGACACGGCTATTCGAATAGATAAACTTCCCTGCAGGGGTGCACCACATAACCCAACACGCTCGATCCCATTTGGCCGGACACACTTTTCTGGGTCATGCCCGGCCTCGGAAGATCAACACGTCGTAGCCCTACCTAGGCACAACAGAGAGGTCAGCACGCCGGTCTAAATCCTATGGCGCAGGGGTCTGGGCCCATCGCCCTTTGCACACCTGCACGTTGCGAACGCGGCCGGAAGCAGACCTAGCCTAGTGGCGTTCCAGTCCAATCCGGCGCGCGCCACTCAGTCACTGATGTCACGAAGGCTTCGGCTGATACCACGACGTCGAGTGGCCATAACTGTCCCCGCATAGATGGTTAGTGCGTATAAGCCAGATGGCCAGACTCAGATCAAATACCCAGATCTCGTTAAGCGTGTTATGTATCCGCGAACACCGACCAGGGCCAGGACCACCTCTCTCCTACGTGGTCTGAACCTGCCCTGTCGCTCCGCCACAAAGTAACAGTCGGGGGCCGTCGGGAACCCAGGCCCACCTCTACCGGGATGGAGCCACCTACCCCTTCAGCCCCAACTACGAACAGTACCACAGGTAATGTAACAGTGTAAAGTATATAGTAAATGCCCGTGATCACCTCCCGAAGTGATCACGGCCCAGTAGTATAGCATGGCAGACGGACAAGAGAGTAGGGCCACTGATGGAACACTAGCATCCTATACTAAGCAGTAGGATAGCAGGTAATGGTAACAATAGTAGTAGCAAGGACAGGCTATGCATCAGGATAGGAATAACGGAAAGCAGTAACATGCTACACTACTTTAATGCAAGCAGTATAGAGAAGAGTAGGCGATATCTGGTGATCAAAGGGGGGGCTTGCCTGGTTGCTATGGCAAGAGAGAGCGGTCGTCAACACCGTAGTCGTACTGTGTAGCAGCGCCGTCAGTCTCGGTGTCTAGCGAGAGAAGAGGGGGAGGAAACAATAAATATAATGCAAACAAATGCATGATGATGCATGACACGACAAAGCGTGATGCTAGGTGTGCCCTAACGCGGTACGAGGTGGTACCGGTGAAGGGGGGAAACATCCGGGAAAGTATTCCCGGTGTTTCGCGTTTTCGGACAGAGGAGTCAGAGGGGGAAAGTTGCGTGTTCGGTATGCTAGGGAGGCGTGGTGGACGAACGGGTTGTCTATCCGAGTTCGTCTCGTCGTTCTGAGCAACTTTCATGTTGAAAATAATTTAATCCGAGTTACGTATTAAAAGATATGGTTTTCTAAAGATTTTACTAATTTCTGGAATTTAATTAATTATTTAATTTAATTTGAAATTTGGATTTATGACATCAGCATGATGTCATGCTGACATCAGCAGTCAACATGGGTTGACTAGGTCAACTGATGCGTGGGTCCAGTGGGACCCACCTGTCATACTATATTAGGTTAATTAGGGTTTAGTTAATTGATTAGGCTAATCTAATCAGGATTACTTTGTTTAATTAATTCTTTAATTAATTAATTATCATTTTAACTAATTTTAATTATTATTTATTAATTCATTCATTTTTTTAAATTATTATTTTTATTTCGTTCTCGTTTCAGGGGGGCGTGGGGCCCCGCACACAGGGCCACCGCGAGGCTGTTGCCAGCGGGCGCTGGGGCGATGGGTGCGGGCGCACCCGAGCGGGCACTCGCCCGCAGGGCGGGATGAGCCGCCGGCGGGCAGCGACAGGCGCGTGCCAACCGGGCGGTGGCCGCGGCTGATAGGGCGCAGGAAGGGGAGAGGCGAGAACGCGACGCACGGGGAAGCAGCATCAGGGGCGAGGAGCACCACGGGATGAAGCGCAGCGGGCGCCGGTCGCAGGCGCATGCAGGCGCGCACCTCACGCGGCGGGGCGGCTGCTGTGCGAGCTGCGGCGCGGGCACGCATGATGCAATGGGGGGGGGGACAGGGCGGTGGCGCGGTGCGTCAACGCGGAGCAACGGGCACGGTCGGACGGTGCCCGGGCGCGTGCGGGACAGGGGGGAGAGGGGAGGGCGAGGCCCTCACCAGCGTTGGCGGGCAGAGGATCGGCGTGGCTCGGTGGAGCCGTCGAGGGGGAGACGAGGACGGGGCGATGGGGAGGCAGTCCAGCGTGGGGGCTCCAGCGACGGGGAGGACAGCGGCGTCGGACGCGGGATTGAGGGCGCGGTGTAGGAACTGCGGCCTCCGCACGGGGCGAGGAGGAGGACGGGGGCGAGTCGGCGATGGCGGCGTCGGCAGAGAGGACGACGAGGTCTTCGTTTCCCTCGATCCGGGCGGCGGGGTCTTCGTTTCCCTCGATCCAGATCGGGGGGGGGGGGGAGGGAGAGGGAGTGGGGGCGGTCGTGGGGGGGGGGGGAATCGTGGGGGGAAGTGGGGTGAGGCCGCTAGGGTTTCGGGGAGGGGAGTGGGTTAGTAGGCAGGGGGTGGGCCGGCCTGGGGTTTGTCCTAGCTAGCAGCTGGGCCGAGTGGCCCAGTGGGGGGGGGGTTGTTTTATTCCTTTCCCTTTTATACCTTTTCACACTTTTCTTCTTTTGTTTTATTTTAGTTACACATTAATTTTAATTTTTGACAAATATATCTATAGCCCCTAAAATAATGTTTCAGAACAATCCACTACTATAGAAAGTTTTACCCTGATAAAATAGTCTAGTATTTTATAAAATACCAAACTCGTTTAAATAGTTGTTTAGCTACTATTTAAATCATTTTAGTGCTTTAAATCTTTTTACTAAAATGTGGTTCCTCCACCATTTGGACTTAGGATTTATTTGTCCCATTTTGAACATTTTAGTCTTAACGTTTGAAGAATTTACCGTTTGACTCGATTTTGAATTTGAATTTGAATCGGTGTCGAACTAACACGAGATTAGCAACAGTAACCATCGTGACGTGGCATCATTAACAGAGGTTTACTGTATATCAAATACCCGGGCGTCACAATTCTCCTCCACTACAAGAAATCTCGTCCCGAGATTTAAGAGGGGAGTATGGGGGAAAGATCTGGTTACGAAATTCTAACGAGTCTTCTCGGTCTTGCTTGCTCTTGTCGAAATGGTCGATCCATTATGTTGATGTTTTCATTTCTCTGCTTCAGGTCATCATGGTGAAGTCGTCCTTTTCTTCGGGAACTCCAACGTGCTTACGAATAGGTAAGGGGCAGCTTGGCTACGACAGAATGCTTATGAGGGAAACAATCTGGTGATAACCCATGAATGAACATAAGATTATCTCTCGAGTTGAACATATAAAATACATCAAGAGTAAGGTACGAAGGTACCATGAGAAGTTTCAAACGGATAGGCAATCGTTCGATGTCTGAAACAACACGCGAAAGGGGTCCAGAGCAACGAGATTGAGTATTGCGTCTGTTACCAGAATAGATCACTAGGACGGTGGTCTGTGAATTACATACAAGGTCACGCACGAGGAATAACTTTAGGAACAGGGGGTGTACAGGAGAGTCAGGTTCGATCCTGTGGAACTGTGGGTTATGGGCCCACCATGTGGGTTAAAGTAGGAAGGGCAGTGACGTCTTGCAAGATCATGTAAGCAAGGCATGTCAGAGGATAGCCTGTCAGCTATGTCGACGACAACATCGATACCAAGGGCGAGGGACGAAGAGAACCATTTTCCTGCTCGTTGAACGAGGCGGACCAATAAGAAAAGTTCTCGTCCATCAGTGGTTACCAGAATGTCATCAACAAAGGTAATAGGGTCTTTCTGACAGAGTGGTACAACGAGGTGACTGCTTATATAATATAGATTACAAGAAGGTTTAAACAGAACAATGGAAAGGAAAATGTGTGTAAACACACATTTCAAGGGTATATCCTTCCCAAGGACAAGCAAAGCAAGATATCCATGAAAGGATATAATGTAGAAAACTCTTTAGGTAAGGTGAGAGAAATTTCATGACATTACCCATACAATGGTGTTTGGATAAATGAGCGAGAAACATTTAGCATTGGGCTTCAAATGTTCTTTGTGGAAAATTGGAGTACCACAGACATGCTTCGAGATAGCGTTGGCGTGGTATTCAAGCAAAGGTCAGACTTAGGATGCACAAAGGATTCATCAGGAACAACTTATAGAATAAGTCTTACCATTTCTCAAGGAAGAATAGATAACCTTGCTAAAAAGAAAAACTATAACATTAGGTCCTCCGACCAGGTGGGCTAGGCATGCTATCACCTTACTGGGTTATATTGATAACAATGTTATAACTCTTGGAAATATGTCTCAACCATCATATCTGACCGAGATTCAGATCCGATTGGTGTCAGGATACATCAGACATCAGGATGCCTGAGAAGAGAAGGTGCAACACAATTTAACGAGATGACACTGCGAGAATCTCAGAAATGATCTATGGAAGCGAGTTCCGAAGCAAGAGTTCATCATTAAACCAAGGAGAGGATGAGGGGTGGCTGATGAACTAACGGCAATTCATCGAGATTTCCAAAAGATGGATTTCCACAATCATGTGAACAAAGAGTTAACATTTGTCAGATCAAACAATATAATGAGGTGTGCTCGAGGAAAACATACTCAATTAAACATTGGTGGAAAGCTGCACCCAAAATATGGGCTTAGGTAGCCTGATCAATGTTGGAACGGTGATTCGATAACCAATATTCTAAGAATGAAAGGTCGACCATTAACTTCAAAGCAATATGGTTGCTAGAAGTACAGAATCCAAGCAACAACGTTCACCTGTTGGTATCCCGGTTAGAATCAACACGGGAACCAAGAAAGAATGATGATGGTGAGGAGTATCGCTATACCAAGAATTCTCAAGAGGTGGAGCAATCCTCACAACATACATGTCATCAAGGACATTGATACTTCAAGGTAGAATATCATAAAAGCTAGATAGCAAGTTGCATCCATAACATGGACAAGTTTGTGTTGGGGGAAGGCAAGAAAGTGATCGATGATAACACAAATCATCGAGGGCAAGGATGGTACTTTTCATTATGAATTCGATTGATATCCTGCAAGAGCTCAAGATGTGGGTGCTGATGACGACACATTTGTCGAGAGATTTCATGAAGATGTAGTCTATCGGCGATGACATCAAGTCAAAGGAATTATGAAGCAAAAGGTTATCGGAACCATGGGTACGACACAAACTCAAAATCAAGCTTGTTGTTCAAGGTGAAAGATATGACGAGAAAGATCAACGTAAGCTTAGCTCATCGTTGAAAGTTGTGTTCCGGGAAGAAGGACCAGGTAGCACAGTTAAAATTTAGCACGGTAATGATATAGCCAACCGGGCTAGGAATGACTTGAAGGATTATTAAACTCATAAGCAGTAAAAATTACTTATAGTTATTGAATCGAAGTACAGACTCGATTCACTGTCGGTGTCCTTGAGTGTCTAACAACTCAGAACCCGGGGAAAATTTTGGAACCAGTGAGAAATAATACTTGAAGAATAACTCATAAGAAGTTATGCAGTTCCATGATAATCTCGAGATACCAGGGGGTAATACTCGACGACAGATCAAAGTAGAGGTTGGACTAGGGATTGCTCTGTAGAAGACAAGTGCTCAAACTTGCACGAGAAATGGAATCAAGGAGAAACATGGTCGAAACCTCGTCCACAGGTACAAGATGAACTTATAACAAGTGGACAATTATTTTAAGAGAAGCTTCCATGATAAGGTATACATCGTGTCCATGGGCATGAACACAGGGTTCAAGGTCGACTCCCACTTATTCAACACATAACCTTTCATGCACCTCTCGTATTTCAAAAATGACATTAGTTCTTGAAAGTTTTTACCTGGTGCAATACCAGATACATATTACCCGTGAAATCTTTCGGGTTCACACGGATTAGGCAAGGCGTAGGTTCAACCCATCAGGGCATCTTAGGAACATATACCACAAACTTCGGAGTAAATAATACAAGCTTGAAAGTAGAGCATGGTTGACAAAAGGGGAGGATACAATTTACCACAGGCATTATGTATCGGAGAAAGAACTCACAAGGTGATTAATTTTGAAGGACACTGTCGGATAATAATCCAACAGTGGAATTGGCGATCCACAATGGAGCTGATGTGAGTATCGATACCCAATCAGAGGAAGAAAGAATGCAAATGCATCGGTTTATAGAACATCTGAATAATTCAACGTTTAAATAGCAAAGGAATTATGATTTTCAAATCAAGGGATCGGGAGCAAATGCTCTGATTAGGGATGGGTAAGTAGAATAGCCTTAGGGGTACATGCGACGACATTTGGATTTGTTGAGAACCAGCTCATGTTTAAAATGACGTCTGAGCCGGAATGATAATTTAAAAGGATCAACTGATGATTGCGTGCATTCGCACTCATGTTGAGTCAATAGGATCAAAAAGACGATGCCTAAGGATACTAACGAATATTTCCAGACATATGGAAAGCATCCATAATGCAAGCAGGCAAGTATTGCAGAGCAATAAGCTACTAAGGATTTTTGGAGGATCGAATAGTATTTTGAAGACCATTGTGAAACACATGAACAACTGGGGATGAGTGGATACTCGACAAGTGCGAGGATTTAATTGAAGGGGTATTCATGTGGCAAGGAACTGCTAGGCAGTAGGCACAAAGTATTCTCGGAACAATAGAGAGAATTTTGGGGCATCTTGTAATAACAAGATCAATGAGGAATGATTATATGAATAGCACATGTAGGTGGTTATCCATAGAGGTCTATCGATAGAAGGGAATTGCAAAAGCAACAGGCACAAGGTCTCGACAGAATATCGGAGAGTATCTTCGAAATCTTCTAGTGTAGTCGGCGATCATCTGGATTGAAAGGGCTCTCCGGGAGAAAGTATTTTCGAGAACCTAAGTTAGATTTTTAGTAAATTCATTAAACCCGAATAGGAGGGAGTTCAGAGTCCCAGAGCATAGACGAGGAATAAAAGATCCTAATACCACCCAATGGCGACGTGGGCCCATAGGCCACACAGCCATGTTAGTAAAGGTTTTGCAATGACTAGACTCAACTTCGGCCAAGGAGGTGGAAAGGGGATTCCTACAGGCAGTCGGCTCTGATACCAACTTGTGACACCCCCGATTTAATCGTACACTAATCATACACGCAAACGTGTACGATCAAGATCAGGGACTCACGGGAAGATATCACAACACAACTCTACAAATAAAATAAGTCATACAAGCATCATATTACAAGCCAGGCGCCTCGAAGGCTCGAATACAAGAGCTCGATCATAGACGAGTCAGCGGAAGCAACAATATCTGAGTACAGACATAAGTTAAACAAGTTTGCCTTAAGAAGGCTAGCACAAACTGGGATACAGATCGAAAGAGGCGCATGCCTCCTGCCTGGGATCCTCCTAACTACTCCTGGTCGTCGTTCTGAGGGCAGCACATAGTAGTAGGCACCTCCAGTGTAGTAGGAGTCGTCGTCGACGATGGCGTCTGGATCCTGGGCTCCAGCATCTGGTTGCGACAACCAGGTAGAAGGGATAGAGGGAAAAGAAGGAGAAAGCAACCGTCAGTACTCATCCAAAGTACTCGCAAGCAAGGAGCTACACTACATATGTATGCGTTGGTATCAACTGGAATAAGGCTATTATATGTGGATTGAACTGCAGAAAGCCGGAATACGAGGGGGATAGCTAGTCCTTTCGAAGACTACGCTTCCGGTAACCTCCAGCTTGCAGCATGTAGAAGAGAGTAGACGGAAGTCCTCCAAGTAGCATCGCATAGCATAAACCTAACCGATGATCCTCCCCTCGTCGCCCTATGAGAGAGCGATCACCGGTTTTATCTGGCTCTTGGAAGGGTGTGTTTTATTACGGTTCTAGTTGTCATAAGGTCAAGGTACAACTCCGGGTCGTCCTTTTACCGAGGGACACGGCTATTCGAATAGATAAACTTCCCTGCAGGGGTGCACCACATAACCCAACACGCTCGATCCCATTTGGCCGAACACACTTTTCTAGGTCATGCCCGTCCTCGGAAGATCAACACGTCGCAGCCCTACCTAGGCACAACAGAGAGGTCAGCACGCCGGTCTAAATCCTATGGCGCAGGGGTCTGGCCCCATCGCCCTTTGCACACCTGCATGTTGCGGACGCGGCCGGAAGCAGACCTAGCCTAGTGGCGTTCTAGTCCAATCCGGCGCGCGCCACTCAGTCGCTGACGTCACGAAGGCTTCGGCTGATACCACGACGTTGAGTGCCCATAACTGTCCCCACGTAGATGGTTAGTGCGTATAAGCCAGATGGCCAGACTCAGATCAAATACCCAGATCTCGTTAAGCGTGTTAAGTATCTGCGAACGCCGACCAGGGCCAGGCCCACCTCTCTCCTAGGTGGTCTGAACCTGCCCGGTCGCTTCGCCACAAAGTAACAGTCGGGGGCCGTCGGGAACCCAGGCCCACCTCTACCGGGATGGAGCCACCTGCCCCTTTAGCCCCCAACTCCGAACAGTACCATAGGTAATGTAACAGTGTAAAGTATATAGTAAATGCCCGTGATCACCTCCCGAAGTGATCACGGCCCAGTAGTATAGCATGGCAGACGGACAAGAGTGTAGGGCCACTAATGGAACACTAGCATCCTATACTAAGCAGTAGGATAGCAGGTAATGGTAATAATATTAGTAGCAAGGACAGGCTATGCATCAGGATAGGAATAACGGAAAGCAGTAACATGCTACACTACTCTAATGCAAGCAGTATAGAGAAGAGTAGGCGATATCTGGTGATCAAAGGGGGGGCTTGCCTGGTTGCTCTGGCAAGAGAGAGGGGTCGTCAACACCGTAGTCGTACTGTGTAGCAGCAACGTCGGTCTCGGTGTCTAGCGAGAGAAGAGGGGGAGGAAACAATAAATATAATGCAAACAAATGCATGACGATGCATGACACGACAAAGCGTGATGCTAGGTGTGCCCTAACGTGGTACGAGGTGGTACCGGTGAAGGGGGGAAACATCCGAGAAAGTATTCCCGGTGTTTCACATTTACGGACAGAGGAGTCAGAGGGGGAAAGTTGCGTGTTCGGTATGCTAGGGAGGCGTGGTGGACGAACGAGTTGCGTATCCGGGTTCGTCTCGTCGTTCTGAGCAACTTTCATGTTGAAAATAATTTAATCCGAGTTACGTATTAAAAGATATGGTTTTCTAAAGATTTTACTAATTTCTGGAATTTAATTAATTATTTAATTTAATTTGAAATATGGATTTATGACATCAGCATGATGTCATGCTGACATCAGCAGTCAACATGGGTTGACTGGGTCAACTGACGCGTGGGTCCAGTGGGACCCATGAAGGAAATATGCCCTAGAGGCAATAATAAAGTTATTATTTATTTCCTTATATCATGATAAGAGTTTATTATTCATGCTAGAATTGTATTAACCGGAAACATAATACATGTGTGAATACATAGACCAACAGAGTGTCACTAGTATGCCTCTACTTGACTAGCTCGTTAATCAAAGATGGTTATGTTTCCTAACCATGAACAAAGAGTTGTTATTTGTTTAACGAGGTCACATCATTAGTAGAATGATCTGATTGACATGACCCAATCCATTAGCTTAGCACCCGATCGTTTAGTAAGTTGCTATTGCTTTCTTCATGACTTATACATGTTCCTATAACTATGAGATTATGCAACTCCCGTTTACCGGAGGAACACTTTGGGTACTACCAAACGTCACAACGTAACTGGGTGATTATAAAGGAGTATTACAGGTGTCTCCAATGGTAGATGTTGGGTTGGCGTATTTCGAGATTAGGGTTTGTCACTCCGATTGACGGAGAGGTATCTCTGGGCCCTCTCGGTAATACACATCACATAAGCCTTGCAAGCACTGCAACTAATAAGTTAGTTGTGAGATGATGTATTACGGAACGAGTAAAGAGACTTGCCGGTAACGAGATTGAACTAGGTATTGGATACCGACGATCGAATCTCGGGCAAGTAACATACCGATGACAAAGGGAACAACGTATGTTGTTATGCGGTCTGACCGATAAAGATCTTTGTAGAATATGTAGGAGCCAATATGGGCATCCAGGTCCCGCTATTGGTTATTGACCGGAAGCGTGTCTCGGTCATGTCTACATTGTTCTCGAACCGTAGGGTCCGCACGCTTAACGTTACGATGACAGTTATTATGAGTTTATGCATTTTGATGTACCGAAGGTTGTTCGGAGTCCCGGATGAGATCACGGACATGACGAGGAGTCTCGAAATGGTCGAGACGTAAAGATTGATATATTGGAAGCCTATGTTTGGGCACCGGAAGCGTTCCGGGTGAAATCGGGATTTTACCGGAATACCGGGAGGGTTACCGGAACCCCCCGGGAGACTAATGGGCCTATTGGGCCTTAGTGGAAAAGAGAAAAGGGAAGCCCACTAGCTGGCCAGCGCCCCCCTAGAGTCCTATTAGGAATAGGACAAGGGGCCGGCCCCCCTTCTCTCTCTTTTTCCCCGGGAGTCCTAATAGGATTAGGATTAGGGGGAGGAGTCCTACTCCCGGTGGGAGTAGGACTCCCCTGCGCCTCCTCTCTCCTAGCCGGCCGAACCCCCTGCCCCTGGCCTTTTATATACGGGGGCAGGGGGCACCCCAAGACACACAACTTGATCCTTGAGATCGTTCCTTAGCCGTGTGCGGTGCCCCCTGCCACCAAATTCCACCTCGATCGTACCGTTGTAGTGCTTAGGCGAAGCCCTGCGTCAGTAGTACATCAAGATCGTCAACACGCCATCGTGCTGACGGAACTCTTCCTCGACGCTTTGCTGGATCGGAGCCCGAGGAACGTCATCGAGCTGAACGTGTGCTAAGAACTCGGAGGTACCGGAGTAACGGTGCTTGGATCGGTCGGATCGGGAAGAAGACGTACGACTACTTCCTCTACGTTGTGTGATCGCTTCCGCAGTCGGTCTGCGTTGGTACGTAGACAACACTCTCCTCTCTCGTTGCTGTGCATCACCATGATCTTGCGTGTGCGTAGGAAAATTTTTGAAATTACTGCGTTACCGAACAGTGGCATCTGAGCCTGGTTTTATGGTTTGATGTTATATGCACGAGTAGAACACAAGTGAGTTGTGGGCGATACAAGTCAGACTGCCTACCAGCATGTCATACTTTGGTTCGGCGGTATTGTTGGTTGAGACGATCCGGACCAACCTTACGCGTACTCTTACGCGAGACCGGTTCCCTCGACGTGCTTTGCACATAGATGGCTTGCGGAAGACTGTCTCTCCAACTTTAGTTGAACCAAGTGTGACTACGCCCGGTCCTTGAGAAGGTTAAAACAGAGTCTATTTGACGAACTATCGTTGTGGTTTTGATGCGTAGGTGAGATGAGTTCTTACTTAAGCCCGTAGCAGCCACGTAAAACTTGCAACAACAAAGTAGAGGACGTCTAACTTGTTTTTGCAGTGTATGTTGTGATGTGATATGGTCAAGGCATGATGCTGATTTTATTGTATGAGATGATCATGTTTTGTAACTAAGTTATCGGCAACTGGCAGGAGCCATATGGTTGTCGCTTTATTGTATGCAATGCAATCGCGATGTAATGCTTTACTAGATTACTAAACGGTAGTAATAGTCGTGGAAGCATAAGATTGGCAAGACGACAACGATGCTACGATGGAGATCAAAGTGTCGCGCCGGTGACGATGGTGATCATGACGGTGCTTCGGAGATGGAGATCACAAGCACAAGATGATGATGGCCATATCATATCACTTATATTGATTGCATGTGATGTTTATCCTTTTATGCATCTTATCTTGCTTTGATTGACGGTAGCATTATAAGATGATCTCTCACTAAATTATCAAGAAGTGTTCTCCCTGAGTATGCACCGTTGCCAAAGTTCGTCGTGCCCAGACACCACGTGATGATCGGGTGTGATAAGCTCTACGTCCATCTACAACGGGTGCAAGCCAGTTTTGCACACGCAGAATACTCAGGTTATACTTGACGAGCCTAGCATATGCAGATATGGCCTCGGAACACAGAGACCGAAAGGTCGAGCGTGAATCATATAGTAGATATGATCAACATAACGATGTTCACCATTGAAAACTACTCCATCTCACGTGATGATCGGTTATGGTTTAGTTGCTTTGGATCACGTGATCACTTAGAAGATTAGAGGGATGTCTAGCTAAGTGGGAGTTCCTAAGTAATTTGATTAACTGAACTTAAACTTATCATGAACTTAGTACCTGATAGTATCTTGCTTGTTTATGTTGCTTGTAGATAGATGGCTCGTGCTATTGTTCCGTTGAATTTTAATGCGTTCCTTGAGAAAGCAAAGTTGAAAGATGATGGTAGCAATTACACGGACTGGGTCTGTAACCTGAGGATTATCCTCATTGCTGCACAGAAGAATTACGTCCTGGAAGCACCGCTGGGTGACAGGCCTGCTGCTGGAGCAACGCCAGATGTTATGAACGTCTGGCAGAGCAAAGCTGATGACTACTCGATAGTTCAGTGTGCCATGCTTTACGGCTTAGAATCGGGACTTCAACGACGTTTTGAACGTCATGGAGCATATGAGATGTTCCAGGAGTTGAAGTTAATATTTCAAGCAAATGCCCGAATTGAGAGATATGAAGTCTCCAATAAGTTCTATAGCTGTAAGATGGAGGAGAACAGTTCTGTCAGTGAGCATATACTCAAAATGTCTGGGTATAATAATCACTTGATTCAGATGGGAGTTAATCTTCCAGATGATTGCATCATTGACAGAATTCTCCAATCACTACCACCAAGCTACAAGAGCTTCGTGATGAACTATAATATGCAAGGGATGAACAAGACTATTCCCGAGCTCTTCGCAATGCTGAAAGCTGCGGAGGTAGAAATCAAAAAGGAGCATCAAGTGTTGATGGTTAGCAAGACCACTAGTTTCAAGAAAAAGGGTAAAGGGAAGAAGAAGGGAAACTTCAAGAAGAACAGCAAGCAAGTTGCTGCTCAAGAGAAGAAACCCAAGTCTGGACCTAAGCCTGAAGCTGAGTGCTTCTACTGCAAGCAGACTGGTCACTGGAAGCGGAACTGCCCCAAGTATTTGGCGGATAAGAAGGATGGCAAAGTGAGCAAAGGTATATGTGATATACATGTTATTGATGTGTACCTTACTAGAGCTCGCAGTAGCACCTGGGTATTTGATACTGGTTCTGTTGCTAATATTTGCAACTCGAAACAGGGACTACGGAATAAGCGGACACTAGCAAAGGACGAGGTGACGATGCGCGTGGGAAACGGTTCCAAAGTCGATGTGATCGCGGTCGGCACGCTGCCTCTACATCTACCTTCGGGATTAATATTAGACCTAAATAATTGTTATTTGGTGCCAGCGTTGAGCATGAACATTATATCTGGATCTTGTTTAATGCGAGACGGTTATTCATTTAAATCAGAGAATAATGGTTGTTCTATTTATATGAATAATATCTTTTATGGTCATGCACCTTTGAAGAGTGGTCTATTCTTGTTGAATCTCGAAGATAGTGATACACATATTCATAATGTAGAAGCCAAAAGATGCAAAGTTAATAATGATAGTGCAACTTATTTGTGGCACTGCCGTTTAGGTCATATCGGTGTAAAGCGCATGAAGAAACTCCATACTGATGGGCTTTTGGAATCACTTGATTATGAATCACTTGGTACTTGCGAACCGTGCCTCATAGGCAAGATGACTAAAACACCGTTCTCCGGTACTATGGAGAGAGCAACAGATTTGTTGGAAATCATACATACCGATGTATGTGGTCCGATGAATATTGAGGCTCGCGGCGGATATCGTTATTTTTCACCTTCACAGATGATTTAAGCAGATATGGGTATATCTACTTAATGAAACACAAGTCTGAAACATTTGAAAAGTTCAAGGAATTTCAGAGTGAAGTTGAAAATCATCGTAACAAGAAAATAAAATTTCTACGATCTGATCGTGGAGGAGAATATTTGAGTTACGAGTTTGGTGTACATTTGAAAAATTGTGGAATAGTTTCGCAACTCACGCCACCCGGAACACCACAGCGTAATGGTGTGTCCGAACGTCGTAATCGTACTTTACTAGATATGGTGCGATCAATGATGTCTCTTACTGATTTACCGCTATCGTTTTGGGGTTATGCTTTAGAGACGGCCGCATTCACGTTAAATAGGGCACCATCAAAATCCGTTGAGACGACGCCTTATGAACTATGGTTTGGCAAGAAACCAAAGTTGTCGTTTCTCAAAGTTTGGGGCTGCGATGCTTATGTGAAAAAGCTTCAACCTGATAAGCTCGAACCCAAAGCGGAGAAATGTGTCTTCATAGGATACCCAAAGGAAACTGTTGGGTATACCTTCTATCACAGATCCGAAGGCAAGACATTCGTTGCTAAGAATGGATCATTTCTAGAGAAGGAGTTTCTCTCGAAAGAAGTGAGTGGGAGGAAAGTAGAACTTGACGAGGTAACTATACCTGCTCCCTTATTGGAAAGTAGTACATCACAGAAAACTGTTTCTGCGACACCTATACCAATCAGTGAGAAAGCTAATGATGATGATCATGAAGCTTCAGAACAAGATACTACTGAACCACGTAGATCAACCAGAGTGAGATCCGCACCAGAGTGGTACGGTAATCCACTTCTGGAAGTCATGATGCTAGATCATGATGAACCTACGAACTATGAAGAAGCGATGGTGAGCCCAGATTCCGCAAAGTGGCTTGAGGCCATGAAATCTGAGATGGGATCCATGTATGAGAACAAAGTATGGACTTTGGTTGACTTGCCCGATGATCGGCAAGCAATTGAGAATAAATGGATCTTCAAGAAAAAGACTGACGCTGACGGTAATGTTACTGTCTATAAAGCTCGACTTGTCGCAAAAGGTTTTCGACAAGTTCAAGGGGTTGACTACGATGAGACTTTCTCACCCGTAGCGATGCTTAAATCCGTCAGAATTATGTTAGCAATTGCCGCATTTTATAATTATGAAATATGGCAGATGGATGTCAAAGCTGCATTCCTGAATGGATTTCTGGAAGAAGAGTTGTATATGGTACAACCAGAAGGTTTTGTCGATCCAAAAGGAGCTAACAAAGTATGCAAACTCCAGCGATCCATTTATGGACTGGTGCAAGCATCTCGGAGTTGGAATAAACGCTTTGATAGTGTGATCAAAGCATTTGGCTTTATACAGACTTTTGGAGAAGCCTGTATTTACAAGAAAGTGAGTGGGAGCTCTGTAGCATTTCTGATATTATATGTGGATGACATATTGCTGATTGGAAATGATATAGAATTTTTGGATAGCATAAAGGGATACTTGAATAAAAGTTTTTCGATGAAAGACCTTGGGGAAGCTGCTTACATATTAGGCATAAAGATCTATAGAGATAGATCAAAACGCTTAATTGGACTTTCACAGAGCACATACCTTGACAAGATTTTGAAGAAATTCAAAATGGATCAAGCAAAGAAAGGGTTCTTGCCTGTGTTACAAGGTGTGAAGTTGAGTAAGACTCAATGCCCGACCACTGCAGAAGATAGAGAGAAAATGAAAGATGTTACCTATGCTTCAGCCATAGGCTCTATCATGTATGCAATGCTGTGTACCAGACCTGATGTGTGCCTTGCTATAAGTTTAGCAGGGAGGTACCAAAGTAATCCTGGAATGGATCACTGGACAGCGGTCAAGAACATCCTAAAATACCTGAAAAGGACTAAGGATATGTTTCTCGTATATGGAGGTGACAAAGAGCTCACCGTAAGAGGTTACGTTGATGCAAGCTTTGACACTGATCCGGACGATTCTAAATCGCAAACCGGATACGTGTTTACTTTAAACGGTGGAGCTGTCAGTTGGTGCAGTTCTAAACAAAGCGTCGTAGCGGGATCTACATGTGAAGCGGAGTACATAGCCGCTTCGGAAGCAGCGAACGAAGGAGTCTGGATGAAGGAGTTCATATCCGATCTAGGTGTCATACCTAGTGCATCGGGTCCAATGAAAATCTTCTGTGACAATACTGGTGCAATTGCCTTGGCAAAGGAATCCAGATTTCACAAGAGGACCAAACACATCAAGAGACGCTTCAACTCCATCCGGGATTTAGTCCAGGTGGGAGACATAGAGATTTGCAAGATACATACGGATCTGAATGTTCCAGACCCGTTGACTAAGCCTCTTCCACGAGCAAAACATGATCAGCACCAAGGCTCCATGGGTGTTAGAATCATTACTGTATAATCTAGATTATTGACTCTAGTGCAAGTGGGAGACTGAAGGAAATATGCCCTAGAGGCAATAATAAAGTTATTATTTATTTCCTTATATCATGATAAGAGTTTATTATTCATGCTAGAATTGTATTAACCGGAAACATAATACATGTGTGAATACATAGACCAACAGAGTGTCACTAGTATGCCTCTACTTGACTAGCTCGTTAATCAAAGATGGTTATGTTTCCTAACCATGAACAAAGATTTGTTATTTGTTTAACGAGGTCACATCATTAGTAGAATGATCTGATTGACATGACCCAATCCATTAGCTTAGCACCCGATCGTTTAGTAAGTTGCTATTGCTTTCTTCATGACTTATACATGTTCCTATAACTATGAGATTATGCAACTCCCGTTTACCGGAGGAACACTTTGGGTACTACCAAACGTCACAACGTAACTGGGTGATTATAAAGGAGTATTACAGGTGTCTCCAATGGTAGATGTTGGGTTGGCGTATTTCGAGATTAGGGTTTGTCACTCCGATTGACGGAGAGGTATCTCTGGGCCCTCTCGGTAATACACATCACATAAGCCTTGCAAGCACTGCAACTAATAAGTTAGTTGTGAGATGATGTATTACGGAACGAGTAAAGAGACTTGCCGGTAACGAGATTGAACTAGGTATTGGATACCGACGATCGAATCTCGGGCAAGTAACATACCGATGACAAAGGGAACAACGTATGTTGTTATGCGGTCTGACCGATAAAGATCTTCGTAGAATATGTAGGAGCCAATATGGGCATCCAGGTCCCGCTATTGGTTATTGACCGGAAGCGTGTCTCGGTCATGTCTACATTGTTCTCGAACCGTAGGGTCCGCACGCTTAACGTTACGATGACAGTTATTATGAGTTTATGCATTTTGATGTACCGAAGGTTGTTCGGTGTCCCGGATGAGATCACGGACATGACGAGGAGTCTCGAAATGGTCGAGACGTAAAGATTGATATATTGGAAGCCTATGTTTGGGCACCGGAAGCGTTCCGGGTGAAATCGGGATTTTACCGGAATACCGGGAGGGTTACCGGAACCCCCCGGGAGACTAATGGGCCTATTGGGCCTTAGTGGAAAAGAGAAAAGGGAAGCCCACTAGCTGGCCGGCGCCCCCTAGAGTCCTATTAGGAATAGGACAAGGGGCCGGCCCCCCTTCTCTCTCTTTTTCCCCGGGAGTCCTAATAGGATTAGGATTAGGGGGAGGAGTCCTACTCCCGGTGGGAGTAGGACTCCCCTGCGCCTCCTCTCTCCTCGCCGGCCGAACCCCCTGCCCCTGGCCTTTATATACGGGGGCAGGGGGCACCCCAAGACACACAACTTGATCCTTGAGATCGTTCCTTAGCCGTGTGCGGTGCCCCCTGCCACCAAATTCCACCTCGATCGTACCGTTGTAGTGCTTAGGCGAAGCCCTGCGTCGGTAGTACATCAAGATCGTCATCACGCCGTCGTGCTGACGGAACTCTTCCTCGACGCTTTGCTGGATCGGAGCCCGAGGAACGTCATCGAGCTGAACGTGTGCTAAGAACTCGGAGGTACCGGAGTAACGGTGCTTGGATCGGTCTGATCGGGAAGAAGACGTACGACTACTTCCTCTACGTTGTGTGATCGCTTCCGCAGTCGGTCTGCGTTGGTACGTAGACAACACTCTCCTCTCTCGTTGCTGTGCATCACCATGATCTTGCGTGTGCGTAGGAAATTTTTTGAAATTACTGCGTTACCCAACAACCCACCTGTCATACTCTGTTAGGTTAATTAGGGTTTAGTTAATTGATTAGGCTAATCTAATCAGGATTACTTTGTTTAAGTAATTCTTCAATTAATTAATTATCATTTTAACTAATTTAATTATTATTTATTAATTCATTCATTTTTTTAAATTATTATTTTTATTTCGTTCTCGTTTCAGGGGGGCGTGGGGCCCCGCACACGGGGCCACCGCGGGGCTGTTGCCAGCGGGCGCTGGGGCGCTGGGTGCGGGCGCACCCGAGCGGGCACTCGCCCGCAGGGCGGGACGAGGCTGCCGAGGCATCGACAGCGGGGCAAGCCGGGGCCACGCCGGGCGGAGACGGGCGCGGGCCAACCGGGCAATGGCCGCGGCTGATAGGGCGCAGGAAGGGGAGAGGCGAGAACGCGACGCACGGGGAAGGAGCATCAGGGGCGAGGAGCACCACGGGACGAAGCGCAGCGGGCGCCGGTCGCAGGCGCATGCAGGCGCGCACCTCACGCGGCGGGGCGGCTGCTGTGCGAGCTGCGGCGTGGGCGCGCGTGATTCAGTGGTGGGGGGGACAGGGCGGTGGCGCGGTGCGTCAACGCGGAGCAATGGGCACGGCCGGACGGTGCCCGGGCGCGTGCGGGACAGGGGGGAGAGGGGAGGGCGAGGCCCTCACCAGCGTTGGCGGGTAGAGGATCGGCGTGGCTCGGTGGAGCCGTCGAGGGGGAGACGAGGACGGGGCGATGGGGAGGCAGTCCGGTGTGGGGGCTCCGGCGACGGGGAGGATGGCGGCGTCCGACGCGGGGTTGAGGGTGCGGTGTAGGAACTGCGGCCTCCGCACGGGGCGAGGAGGAGGACGGGGGCGAGTCGGCGATGGCGGTGTCGGCAGAGAGGACGGCGAGGCGTCCAGCGAGGGGTGGTCGAGGCGGCGCGGTGGGTCGATCCGGGCGGCGGGGTCGTCGTTTCCCCCGATCCAGATCGGGGGGGGGGGGGGCGAGGGAGAGGGAGTGGGGGCGGTCGTGGGGGGGGGGAATCGTGGGGGGAAGTGGGGAGGGGCCGCTAGGGTTTCGGGGAGGGGAGTGGGTTAGTAGGCAGGGGGTGGGCCGGCCTGGGGTTTGGCCTAGCTAGCAGCTGGGCCGAGTGGCCCAGTGGGGGGGGGGGTTGTTTTATTCCTTTCCCTTTTATACCTTTTCACACTTTTCTTCTTTTGTTTTATTTTAGTTACACGTTAATTTTAATTTTAGACAAATATATCTATAGCCCCTAAAATAATGTTTCAGAACAATCCACTACTATAAAAAGTTTTACCCTGATAAAATAGTCTAGTATTTTATAAAATACCAAAGTCGTTTAAATAGTTGTTTAGCTACTATTTAAATCATTTTAGTGCTTTAAATCATTTTACTAAAATGTGGTTCCTCCACCATTTGGACTTAGGATTTATTTGTCCCATTTTGAACATTTTAGTCTTGACGTTTGAAGAATTTACCGTTTGACTCGATTTTGAATTTGAATTTGAATCGGTGTCGAACTAACACGAGATTAGCAACAGTAACCATCATGACGTGGCATCATTAACAGAGGTTTACTGTATCTCAAATACCCGGGCGTCACAATGTGCCTAATATTGCAGGAGATGAGGTGGCTCTGGCTGCATTAAAATTTTTAGCCCAAAATAAGAAGATTAGTGATATTTTCCTTGAGCAACACGACAAGGGATTGGTTCCTCATTATGAGGCAATAATAGCTAGGGTTTTGAAAGAAGACCAAGTGTTGCCGATTGATCAAATTGTCGAGAGAAAATATTCAACAATGATGCAGATGCCTTCACCTATCATTGCAACATGTTATACACCCCCTGTACAAGCGCAAAATTTCGGCAACATCAATTCATTGCCGAAAGATCCTAAAAGTATTGGGGGGCAAGCCGATCCAAGCAGGGTTGAGTTTAAAGAAAAATATCTAGCCCAGGTGGACAAGATCAAGCCAAAGCTCACAGGGAATAGAGTCAACGAATTTACTACACCTACCCTTGAGGAATTACCAGCAGAATATCAACAGGCCTACGAAGCACTCAAGAAGAAACGTGGAGAGAGATATTTGCAAGAATACGTCAAGTGCCTTCCTCCATGTAGCAACCATGTTGGCCCTTCTACACTATTGAGGCAAGATAAAAAAGAAGCTTTGCAAGCAAACCAGCAAAAAAGGATTCACTCGGCTAATACGGTGGATTCGGTTGAAACCGGATTGAGCAACAGGATGTTTAAGGCCGAGTGCGTTGCATCGTGCCAGCCGAGTGCATCGTTCCAGACGAGTGCATCACCAGCTAAAGCCGAGTGCATCAAGCCAACTATTGCCTCGTGTACGAAAATAGAAGATGCAAGCTTGGCTGAGCAAAGGAACGACAAACGCAACAAATTGGTTGTGCTCGATTTTTCTGGATGTAAGGGAGCTTACATGCTACCTTATGAGTTTCATGCTAAAGATATTGATGAGCATCAAGAACACAGTAATGGCTGAACACAGTTCAGTTAACGATGAACATCAAGACCAAGAAAATGCGGCCGAGCAAAGTTCAACTGACAAAGAGCGTCCGAGTGAAATCCACTCGGGCAATCCGACTGAAATATACTCGGGCAATTCAAGTGAAATATACTCGGGCAACCTGAGTGATGAGGCACCAGATCCAGAAAAAGAGGAAGAGGCATTGGAGAATTATTCAGAAGTGGAGCAATGTATTGTTCCAGTGGTACAACCATCTTCTCCTTCCAACGTCTTCACAAAGGTACACCTAGCAGATAGTTTACTCAATTTTCGATTTGGTCAAAATCATATTGTTGATGCACCTATTAGTAAGATTCTAATTAATTTTGAAAGACCAATTGAAATGAGTAATCTTTTTGTTAGGAAGGATCTTGTCACTAATCATGATAGTCAACACATGGTATCGTTCATAGAGGTTAATAGTGACAACTTATCAAAACCAAAGTTGTTCTTGTCATGCCAACTGAACTTTGTATTCATATGGACAACTTTGTTTGTTTCATGCCTAGCTAACATTTGGACTCCTATGAGCCGTATATTCTGTAATTATTTTAGTTGCAGAAACATAAAGTCAGGTCCAAAGTCCTTCGAAGCCGATTCAAATGCATCAGGAAAAGAAGATGAATCTTTCCCAATTGATAAAATTGGCGAGCAAAAATATGGTTTTACAACAATGCATATGCCTTCACCTAATACTACATCATATTATACAGCCCCTACACAATTGCAAAGTTTCGGCAACACCCATGTGCCATTGCCGAAAGAATCTAAAAGCAATGGGGGACAATCGTATCCGAAGTGGGCTGAAAATGAGAAAAAGATTAAAGCCAATTTCGCCGCTCGCCGGCAGAAACAAAAAGAAACAGAATTGGCTCAAGTGAAAGAAGCATTGCCAATTGGTAGAAGCAATGTAAAGAAAGATGATTCAGAACATGAAAGTACTAAGGTTAAAAGAGCCGAATCAAGGAGTATATATTCTGAATCCATCAAATGCAAAGAGGCAAGCATTATTGAGAAAGGGCATGGCAAGCATAGCAAAGCGACCATACTTGATTTTTCTAAAGTTAATGGAACCTACTTCCTGCCCTATGAGTTTTGTGCCAGAGAAATTGATGAACTTCAAGGACAAGAATAAGTAGCCGAACAAAGTTCGGCCGACAAAAATCTTCAATGTAATGATGCACGAAATCAACAAAAAGATGATGAAGAAGCGTTGGGGAGCCATCCAAAGGCGGAGCAAGATATTGTTCAAGTCACACCACCATCGTGCTCTCCCAACATATTTGAAGAGGTATGTTTAGCAAGTAATTTACCTATTTTCAGATTTGGTCAGGACTTTATTGTTGATGCATCTATTAGAAAAATCCTCATAAGTAATTTTGAAAGACCAATGAAGCAGGGTAATTTACTTGCTAGCAATAAAGTTGTTATTGAGCATATCGGTCAACCCATTACGCCATTTATAAAGACCGATAGTGACTTATTATTACAGCCAAAGTTTTCCCCGTTGCTTTATCTAAAGTTCATATCTATTTGGGTAGCTTTGCTTATTTCATACTTGGCTTGCACTTGGTCCCAATTGAGACATGTGTGTTCTAACTATTTTCGTTTTAGAAATTTAAAGCCAAGATTAAATTCTGTTGAGAAAACCGATGCTAGTATAATATCTTACCCAAAGACATCGGAGATAGATTGCAAAACACAATGCATAGCCGAATGGTGTGATGCAAAATCTGAACCATTCGTTTGCTTCATTCCGAAGCCGTTCTCACA
Organism: Triticum aestivum; assembly: GCF_018294505.1. NCBI lineage: Eukaryota > Viridiplantae > Streptophyta > Magnoliopsida > Poales > Poaceae > Triticum > Triticum aestivum. The sequence continues at coordinate 27,819,641 of NC_057809.1, forward strand.
GCAAGATCGGCTAGAAAACAAGAAGTATACCTTCAATTCAAGCATGTGTGTTCAAATATTTGATTTGTTGCTGAAAAATAATTACATTACAATTCTTGATCACCATGTTAAGCCATCAATCCAAGGACGAATGTATTGTAAGTTGCATGATTCGTCCAAGCATAATTTTGAGGATTGCAACATGTTTCGTCAAATAGTTAAATCGGCCATTGAAAAAGGACGATTGAAGTTTGTTGAAACACCAAGAGATGACCAGTCTATTCCGATTGGTCCCGATGGCAAAAAGTTTTTGCATCGACTGCTTCAAGCCGATCCATTTAAAGAGAAGGTAAAAACTGCAGGTGATGGGATCAAGCTTTCAAGTAAAGAAGTTGTTGAAGAGCATAATGAACATAATCTTGAGGGTGAGAATTCCATCCAAGCTACAATGGAGACGCCAAGGACTGGGGGGCAGCAAGCAAATCCAACGATCGATGAAAGAAAACCAAAAGAAAACAAAGGCCGAAATAAGCGCAAGTGTAAAAGATCAAAAATCACCTTCGATGAACTATTTGAGAAATATCAAAAGAAGAGTGAAGAGAAGAATGCTTATCGGCCCAATCATGCAAAGAAACCAAGATCACCCCCAAGGCGCAAATATGAGGATCGGTATTGGCAATGTGAGAGTTTCAATGCAACATATTCATATCCTTATTTTGGGCCGCCAATGCCAATGCCGTGGATGCCTCCCTATGCTCATGTAGATCCATATTCATCATGGGACAGGTATGATACAAGGGCACATTCTCCATCTTATTTTAGACCATCTCACCAATATTATGCAGCTCCGAGAAGATCAACATTTGAACAGTCACATGTTAAAGACCGTTTCAATTATAAGGAATCGGTCCGGACACCATGGATGAAAAAAGAGGTGGTCAAGCAAGTCTACCGCGTGAAACTATGAAGGACCGAGCCGAAGGATTCAACATCTTTGGTCTACACATTATCCAAATTCTTCAACTATGTCGTTAACGCCTATGCCATGGAATTCGTCATCAGGTATGATCGGTAACCCTCAATGGGCTTATTTTAATCCATGGATGCAATATAATTTCTTACGTCATGAAAGGGTATTACCAAGTCACTATACATTTGATTAGCTACAAGTTTGTTGCTGATCCAAAGGGCCGAAATACTTGATTTGTCATTTCATTTGTTTATTTCGGCTATATGTGCTTTGAATGAAGTTTAGATGGTAATGGCCGATGATATTTATCTATCGTCCTAAGAGTATGTCAATGCATGGCAGGTGTAGTATTCTAATATCGTCCTTAGTTTGATTGGTGAGCGAGACAATGTACATGCTCATGAAAATTTATATGTATGCCTATATTATGATTGAATGGAGTTGAGACATCATGACCGATGTCATTGAATATATGCTGCATAGACCAATTCATAGCTGCGGAATTGGTTGATGGGCTTATACTTTGTTTGGATATGATTTGGCTTATGCATCTTTGAGATCTATAAGAGGCCAAATCATAGTTGATTTTGTTACTGAACATCGGATTAGTGTCATGCATAATATTAATATTAGCCTTGTCTCTCTAGTACTATGGAGATTATGTTTTGATGGTTCAATTCATAGCAATGGCCAAAGTGTTGGTGTTGTTTATATATTTCTTTATGGTACTATTTTTTGAAGCCTCGTGCCGCTTAGAATATTTTTATGCACGATTAATCAAGGCCGAATATGCATTGTTATTCGGATTGACTCTTTTACTTGCTATAGGTGTTATACATATTGAGGCTTTTGGTGATTCGTTCTGAGTAGTGCAACAAATATCCAAGGATTATCAATGTGTTTTACCGAATCACTTATAGTTTATCTTGGGCTATGTCTAGATGAAGAATTTACCTTGGGTTGCATTCAAATTGTTCATATATTTAGACATGGCAATTGGAGAGAGTTGGCATAGCAAGCATCCGGCTACCATGTCCATCATGTTGTATTGCATTTCTCTCAATAGCCGATGCTTAGTCTTGTCAACATAGGTAAGGTCGAACCGAAGTCCAGAACTTCGGCCACTAATGAAATTTTTATGCAGGCCAAAGTAAGGATTGGAGAAAGTTTATTGTTGATTGTCTACAAAATCCTAGCAAAAGGGTGAACAATATGGTTCGGAGGATGACATTGAGATACATATCTATGGAACTTTATCACCGGATTGTTAATGAAGCTGAGAAGGTTTCACCCGAGTTTGCATCAGAAAGTTCACACAAGACATGGCCGATATATACTTATCGTCCTAAGAACATATAAATGGCCGATGGAGTGTTGACATCGTCCTTAGAACAAACTTGGTACAAGTATTTTTCGACACGCTAGGTTTACCGAAAAACAGTGGGGCATGTGTTGACGCTCAAAAGTGGCACGATCATAAAGCAGCATGCTGGGGCGAAAACCTTGCCGGGGTAAAATCTTGCCGGTGTGAAAGCTTGCCGGTGTGAAAGCTTGCCGGTGTGAAGGCTTGCCGGCGTGGAAAGCTTGCCGGCACAGAAAGATCGCCGGTGCTTGCCGGTGTGAAATCTTGCCGAGGGAGAAACCTTGTCAGGAAGGAACCCTTGCCGGAGTACAAACCTTGCCGGAGTGAAACCTTGCCTGTGTGAAAGCTTGCCGGGTAGAAACATTGCCGGTGTGGAAAGCTTACTCGGACGGAAAACTTGCCGGGTTGGAGGCTGTGATAGTCAATCGAACGAGAAGTTGAAGATGGGCTCAAAAGGTTATTCAGATGATCTCGGATGGAAAAATGATCTACACGGGTTGTCTTCGTCTCGTCGAAACGATCGATTTTGGTATAAAAATCATTCAAATTCGAGTTTGTATGCAAAAGTTAGAGCAATCGGAGTGCAGCCCTGTCACGAGGCGAGATGTGGCGTGCCCCACCAGACACATGTCTGACGGGTAGTGCGAGGAAATAGCCTGTGTTGCGAGACCGATCTGACCCTCAAGATGATCTCTGATCAAAACACCTTCAACATGAAAGCTGTTCGTCTCGTCGAAACGGTCAAGATTGCTTTTGGGCTTGTTTTCATCCGGGATCGTTTACCACTGCCAAAAAGACCCGCAATGTGCAGCCAGTTTAAACCGAACAGTTTTGGAAAGTTCAGATAAACCAGTCCGAATTTGACTAGGGTTTTGTACGTGAATTGATGTAATTTTCTTGTAAGGAAAGCCGAGATAAATTCTTTGCTTGTACGGGAAGTCCAGCCGCCTCTTATATATGTTGGGGGTGACGGCCGATTGAAACAACACACAATCGAACAAACACATCTACTACCTTTTCATGTTCATCTACTTTTTATCTCTCCCTTGTATCTTTCTTCTCGTTCTTCGCTAGTTCTTCATGCTGGAGGGCTGCGGATCCACGAGGCTTTAGGGCCTAGCTAGCGAATCGACCTAGGGCAGCCCATAGCCGCCGCAATCCCTGACGGGGTCCCTCTCGGGTGCGCGGGGTTTCGGGTCTGCAAAAGCGCCCGCCGACTGTCTTGCGTATCGCGCTGTCGGTCGGGTCTCCTTCGACGTGAGCTGCGGTGCATCACCCCTGGCGTCGAGGATACATGTGACGTGTTCGTGTGCGAACAACGTGCTCCCTGGCTCCACCCCATTGAAAAAATATACATCTGGAGGCTGCTTTGTTTCCTCATCAAAAAAAACTTACGTTAAAAAGATTGCATGCATCCCAGGAAAAATAATCAAGAAGTCGGACTCATCCTTACAAAAACAAGGAACGTGTTAAGTTGACTTCAAAGAAAAAAGGAACATGTTAAGTTAAAAAAAACAAGAAACCTGTTAAGTTAGAAAAAAACAAGGAACGTGTTGTCCTAGGAAAGATATGTGTCAAATCTTACAAAAAAAAGAATACACACACGTACGTTCATGCACTTGGAAAATAGAAAAAAAAGAACATCACGTATGTATACACTTTGGAAACTCATTACATGACCATGTCTGATATACTCCTCTAATGCTTAACATTAGTGCCTAATAATTTATATTTAAAATTTAATTTACTGATCAAATATCCCCACTGTTTAAATTTTAATTTGGCACATTGTTTGACTACAGTATGAACCTAAATTTCCTCTTATTAATATATATCATGGTAATAATCCAAAGGCGACTAATCTGCGCCGGTGCACCGGCGCAATCAATTTGGCCGGACACAGCGCGGCCTTTTGATTAGATTGCATTTAACCATCAGATCTGGAATCGTTTTCTTTCCAATTAAACGGATTCAACCAAACAGCAGAGGGGAAAACAAAGCAGCGCCGCCGCCAACACTAGCCATGGACGATCGATGTACCAAAACCTTGAATAACTGCCGCCGGTCGCCACCCTCGCCGCTGGTGGCCGCCCTCGCCGTCGGTCACCGCCGATCACCGCCCTCGCTGCCTGCGTTTCTCATCGGCTTCATGCATGCAACAGCATGCAGTCGTGGTTGCAGGCTTGCAGCTCCGGCTCCGGGGGACATGGCCGCATCTCCGGTAACGCCAGCCGCCGACCGCAGCACCTGTCGTTATGGTCGCGTTGTACCTCGCCGTGTGCCCTCCCGAGGCTCTTGCTGGTTCCAACAAAAAACAATACGTGTTGTAGCAAAAAAGTTTATCGCTTCCAGCAAAAAAGCTTACCGCTACAGCCCGCCATCGTCATTGTAGCAAAAATGTTAACCCGATGTAGCTTTTGTGGTTGCCGACTGCAACAAAAAATGACGTGGTTGTAGCAAAACACAAAAGAAAAATGCCGGCCGGCCGCTGTGTATGGTGGTAACAAACCCTATAGCCGGTGGTAGCGAAAAACTTCATAGTTTGCAGCAAAAAAATGTTGTCGCCCGTCGTCGAGGTTGCATCGTCTTCATGAATTATGTCGCAAAAAAACATTGTCGCCGGTAGTAGCAAATGAAGCCGCCGGTAGTAGCAAAACAAGACACTGGTTCCAGCCAAAAAATAAATCAGCGACAGAACCTTTGGTTGGTTACAACAAAAAAACTTGTCGGTTGTAACATCCCTCGCCGCCGGATGTAGCATCTCCCGGGGCTGGTTGCAACACTCCATAAAAAAAATGTTGTCTATGAGCGCATCCATGGCGACTGCTGCACCATCAGCAACGAGGGGAAGAGGAGGCAATGAAAATCGTTCGAGTCGTAGCTCCACAGGACGCGGCTGCAGCATGGGGAGTCCAAAAATCTGTCACAAGCAACATGCGCCTCACCATCCTCCTGCGCAGGAGAGAGAAGAAAAAGGAATAAGAGGAAGAAGAAAGGAAACGGGAGGAAGAAAAAAGAAACGATTGGTGGTGGGCTGAGGCAATTAGTCAAACGAGGGGCACGCGGGGCCGCAGGATACAGCGCAATCGAACGAAGCGCGCGCGTCCGGCCGAAGACTCGGCCGGACTGCCGTCTGGAAACGTTTCCCTAATCCAAAGGCTTTGTCTGAATGACAAGTCGTCTGGGTTACCGGCTAACTAGAAAAAAGATAAATATGCTAGAGAATTTCATAATAATTAGAAATATCTAGCCTTTAATTATGTAAATCAGAAAATCACAACCGTTGGATTTACTTTAAAGGTAAATTTCTCTAAATTCCCACCATTGCCAGTATGTAGAAACATGTGCTGCTTCAATTCTCCCATAATCACCAATCAATCAACAACACAAAACATACCTCAGTTAAAAAAACTGAACAAAAAAAAAGAAAAAAGAAGAAAGGACAAGATACACGCATGTACACGACAGCCTTGGCTTGAAACACATCAGTAGATCAAGTGTCCGCCTCCCTTACACAGAATAAACTCATAGGGAAGAAAATAATTGTGCAACCTAACCTTATACGTACTATTCTATCCTCACGTCCCATGAGGTTTACTAGCCTACCGCCGCCGCATCATGCCATCCCCTCCTTTCAGCTCCCATGCTTTCCAGCACCCTCATTGCCGCGCCACTACTTGCCTAGGGATATTGCTGCTCAGACCGTGGAGCTTAACCTGCTTCTTCTTCAGCAAATATGGTACTGCTTTAGGATCCTTCTCACATCAGCACGTATGGGCCTCATTATACTGCAGCTCCTGGACCTCCTACAATTGGTTGGCTATGGCCAGTTGATCGATGTGCCGAAGTCCAGGTCTGTTTGCTGGCACATATGCTTTGGAAATAGGCCACTATGTTTGTACTTCAAAATTGTTTCTGTATTCTTGAGTGGTACATCCTTTTAAGCGCCAGTTTTTTATGTCAATTCATGCTGACAACACTTAACCTAGCCTTTCATCTTCACGTACTAAATACAGGAGCAAGTAAAAACAACAGACCACCTAATTGCTCTGCATGTACTACATAGGAAAATTTGTCATGTTCTACGATCGCACCATCCCACACTTCTCTCTTGGTATGGGCGCCAATTGAGGGATTGATAAAACTGAAACGAAGACGTCACGGGGCTGGAAGTACCGCTAGCCTGGTTTGCACTGCAACCTACTCAACGCCATCAGAAACTAGCAACTGAGGCAGTTGTTGATCGATTCTCTCAAATTGCTCTCATGTAAGTACTACCCCTTGCATGTGCGTACATACCTTTGTTCCATTCTCAAACAGATAGAACATTTATGATCGGTGCATGGCTATTTTTCATCACATGACATCCAGATAACAAGCATGAAAGGACTACATTGGAGATCAAAAAATATTGGTTCCTGGCTAGAGGACCACTACCTATGGACTTGTCTCCATAGAATTTGTTCCCAAGACGTTATTTTAATTAACCTCTTTAGCTTTCTTCCATTGCAAACGGTGATGTGCATCATGGTATATACGTGACCATCTTGCACATGTATACACAAGAGGCTCAGACGGAGGTGCTGGATTCTGGACGAGGGAATATGAAGCAGGAGTGAGCGAAGAGTAAATAATGGTGGGAGTACCGATTGGTGTTATGAAGAAAAATGCCATTCAAAGATTGATTAGTGTCATGGAAGATTAATTTCTGAATGCGAATATATATGTTACATTGGTTTGGATCTTTTTGAGATAATTGCACCTAAATTAGGTTCTTTCTTATTTCATATGTATACCTTATTTCAGTAAAAGTTCACAACGAACTTAGTAGGACAAATATAATTTTGTTTGTGCTTTCTGTTGTCCGCCACCAAAGCTCAGTTTGAACTCTCTAGAAATGGACAATGATTTATGCATTCTATATCTTCTTGATTGATTAGTCATGACAAGGAAATAAAATGATTGACTGATATAGCATAACTTTGGAACGATCTGTTCGTAGAGGTTACTACAAATTAGAGTAGTGTCTGTTGGAATTTTGCTAGTAGGCCTTTGGCCCAAAGCCCAACTAAAATTCTGAAATTCTCTTGGCTCATTCATGCACACATGTGAGTGGAGTGAGTGAGACTAAAGTTTAGTCCCTCCCCGAAAGTTGAGAGAGTGTTGCACCTCTTTATAAGGTGAGCTCTTCTACCACTTGTATGAGCATGGGAAGAGGAGACCTACACGCGCGCTCCTCCTCCTCGCTCACCATGCCTCGTCACGACGCGCCGCGCCGCACCGCGTGGTGGGTTGTGGGATTGAGCCGAGCCGAGGACGTTGTCTATATTTTTGCTGCTCGGGAAAAATTAATGAGTCATTAATTAATAATTAATGGACGCGTTAATTACTGAACCGTTTCCGATTCTTTTGGATCCTGACGACTCGGACGTGGGGTTTACTCCCACGACCTACCCGACCTGCACTACATAGCCAGGCAGACGTCTACCTTAGCCGCCGCCCCTTCGTATGGTTTCTCACCACCGTTACAGATCATTGCGCCGCCAAGCAAGTTTTCTCCATCCCTCGTTTCGGCGTGCACCGGGAGAAGGGACAGCAGGCCTCCGGAACCCCGCCTCTCGTGATCCTGTACGGAAGAGGGGCGATCAGGTTTTTGGGGAGCGCATCGCACGACTGCTGGCAGCGACGACTTCGCGAACGACGACTTCTTCCCCGACCTCGGCAACCTCATCCTCGAGGACATGGGCGACAACGTCAACGCCGGCGGTGCTACACCCACTGCACCGTATGTTATTCTATCCTTCTTGTTCGAGATCGTGGTAGAATTCATGTTTCTAGTATGTGCCCTAGAGGTGATCTGTTCATCTACTATGCTAGTTCGCATGATTAGTTTAATCTCTGCTATTGCTGTCATGATCTATTTCCTATTTATTCGGATTAAATCTCGTAGTAATTTTCTCATTTTTCCAACAATCCAAAAACCTAATTATAGGCAACTTACTCCGAGTGGTTTTGATGCGCATCTGAAAGCCGCCTGCCTTTAAGGGGGCGCAATATAAGAGGTGGCGCACGAGAGCAGTCTACTGGTTTCAGATCATGGGCTGCTATGACGCCATCGATACCCTCTTTAAAGGCACTCTTCTGAGTGTTCTTGATGACTCCATTGTGGATTCGTATATGTCGTTGACAACGGCAAGAATATGTGGGCTGCGCTCGAGGCCAAGTTTGGTGCCTCGGATGCTAGTAGCGAGTTGTACGTCATGGAGCAATTCTATGACTCCAAGATGACTGATGAGCGCCCTGTTGTACAGCAGGCTCATGAGATACAGTCGCTCGGAAAAGAACTTGAGTACTTCAAGTGTGTGTTGCCGAACAAATTTTTTGCCGGAGGCATCATTGCCAAGCTTCCACCTTCGTGGAACAATTTTGCTACTTCCCTGAAACACAAGAGACAGGAGTTTTTCGTTGCGGATCTCATTGGTACTCTTGATGTTGAAGAGAAGGCGAGAGCAAAGGATACACGTGCTCGAGTTGCTGAGGGAGGTTCTAGTGCCCACATGGTACAGAAGAAGAACTTCCAGCCCGTTCAAAAACAACAAGAACAAAACTCAGGGCAAAGGCAAGTTTGATACAAAGAACAAGCCATCACATTCTACCAACTTCAAGAAGAATTCTCATAAGAAGGGGAAGGGACTTTGCCATGTCTGCGGTGATCCTAATCACTGGGCTCTGAAGTGTCCTAACTGCTTTGAGGAGCGCGAACATGAGAAGAGCGGCAAGTCCGCTAATGTTGTCATCGGTGATACTGATATGAAGGAATCAGGGTACGGTATTTTTCCTACCATCCTTTCAGTTTTCCAAACCCCTGATTGGTTAATTGACACCGGTGCCAATGTACATGTTTGTGCTGATGCCTCCATGTTTTCTTCTTACCAGGCCATTGGGACTTCACCCGTGCTGATGGGGAACGGGTCACATGCCATCGTTCGAGGTGTTGGTACGGTCGATCTGAAGTTTACTTCGGGGAAGACCGTGCGTCGGAAGAACGTTCATCATGTTCCATCCATCAATAAAAATCTCGTTAGCGGTTCCCGTTTATGTCGAGATGGTTTTAAGTTGGTTTTCGAATACACTAAAGTTGTAATTTCTAAGTACGGACAATTTGGTGGAAAAGGCTATGAGAGCGAAGGCTTGTTTTGCCTGTCTTTGTCAGATATTTTCACTAAAGTTATTAATAATGTTTGCCACAACAATGAGTCTGATATTTGGCATTCACGACTTTGTCACATTAACTTTGGTTGCATGACGCGGCTAGCCAATATGAATTTAATTCCGAAAATCTCTACTGTCAAAGGCTCTAAGTGCCAAGTATGTGTGCAAGCTAGCTAAGCAACCTCGCAAGTCCCATAAGACTGTAGAGGCAAGAGACTTGGCGCCACTAGAGCTTATACATTCTGATATTTGTGAGATGAATGGCGTGTTGACAAAAGGTGGAAAGAGATACTTCATGACGTTGATTGATGACTCCACTAGATATTGTTATGTGTATCTTATGAAATCAAAAGATGAGGCTTTGACTTTCTTCAAAAACTATAAAGCTGAGGCAGAGAACCAACTTGATCAAAAAATTAAACGGCTTAGGTCCGATCATGGTGGAGTGTATTTTTCCAATGAATTTGATCTGTTTTGTGCGGAACATGGTATAATCCATGAGAGGATGCGTCCCTACTCAGCCTAGTCAAATGGGGTAGCCAAAATAAAGAACCGAACTCTAACTGATATGGTTAACACCATGTTAGACACTTCAGGTCTATCCAAGGAATGGTGGGGGCAGGCGCTAACGACTGCGTGTCATGTCCTAAACAGAGTACCCACAAAGCATAAGACCATGACTCCATTTGAGGAATGTGAAAGGAAAATGTTGAAACTCTCTTACCTACGTACTTGGGGTTGTTTGGCGAAAGTCAATATACCAATTCCCAAGAAGCGCAAGGTTGGACCAAAAACCGTGGATTGTGTTCTTCTGGGCTATGCTTTTCATAGCATCGGCTATAGATTTTTGATAATAAAATCTGAGGTATCCGACATGCATGTTGGTACGATTATGGAGTCGAATGATGCAACTTTCTTTGAGGACATATTTCCTATGAAGGATATGTCGAGTTCATCAAATCAGGAGACACCTACTCCATCTAGTGAGGAATTCACTGTAATTCCTGAACCCACCATTGCGATGGAACACGTTGAGAATCCTGTTGAGGGTGACAATGGAACTCCTATGAGGAGTAAGAGACACAGGACTACAAAGTCCTTTGGTGATGATTTCATTGTGTTCCTCGTGGATGACACACCCAGGACTATTTCAGAAGCCTGTGCATCTCTTGATGCTAACTACTGGAAGGAAGCTGTACGTAGCGAGATGGATTCCATCTTAGGTAACGGAACCTGGGAGATCACTGACCGTCCTTATGGGTGCAAACTTGTAGGATGTAAGTGGGTGTTCAAGAAGAAGCTTAGACCTGATGGTACGATTGAAAAGTACAAGGCACGGCTTGTGGCCAAGGGTTATACCCAGAAAGAAGGTGAAGACTTCTTTGATACTTACTCACCCGTGGCTAGAATGACCACAATTCGGGTGCTACTATCACTTGCTGCCTCACATGGTCTTCTCGTTCATCAAATGGATGTTAAGACAGCTTTCCTCAATGGAGAGAGTTGGAGGAAGAAATTTACATGGATCAGCCAGATGGTTTTGTAGTACCTAGTTAGGAAGGAAAGGTGTGCAAGTTATTAAAGTCTTTATATGGCCTTAAACAAGCTCCTAAAGAGTGGCATGAGTAGTTTGAAAGAACATTAACTGCTGCCGGCTTTGTAGTAAACGATGATGACAAGTGCGTGTACTATCGCTATGGTGGGGCGAAGGAGTTATTCTTTCTCTGTATGTCGACGACATATTGATCTTTGGAGCCAAACTTGATTTAATCAAGGAGGTTAAGGATTTCTTATCTTGTTGTTTTGAGATGAAGGATCTAGGAGTAGCTGATGTTATCTTAAACATCAAGCTGTTGAGAGATGAGAATGGTGGGATCACACTACTTCAGTCTCACTATGTGGAAAAGGTCTTGAGTCATTTTGGGTATAGCGACTGCACACCTTCTCCAACTCCATATGATGCTAGTGTGTTGCATCGAAAGAATCGATGGATTGCTAGAGATCAACTGAGGTATTCTCATATTATTGGCCCGCTTATGTATTTGACGAGTGCCACGAGGCCTAACATCTCATTTGCTGTTAGCAAGCTGAGTCGGTTTGTGTCAAAACCGGGAGATGATCGTTGGCATGCTCTTGAGAGAGTTATGCGCTATTTGAAAGGCACCGCGAGCTATGGGATTCACTACACCGGGTATCCAAGGGTACTGGAGGGTTATAGTGACTCAAACTGGAAGTCCTGCAAACAGACCATCTTAACAAGGTCAAGTATGGAAGCAGAACTCACAGCATTAGAAACTGCCACTGTGATAATCAAACTATGATCGTCAAGATAAACAGTTACGGACAATATGAAGTCCTCAAGGCATGTGAAGAGGAGACTGAAATCTGTCAGAAAATTGAGGAACTCTGGAGTTATTACGTTGGATTATATCGAAACATCGAAAAATTTGGCAGATCCCTTCACAGAGGGTCTATCACGTAATGTGATAGATAATGCATCGATGGAGATGGGTCTGAGACCCACCGCATGAGTTGTCCATAGTGGTCTATGTGATCGGAGATCCCGTGAAGTAGAAGTGGGAGACAAGTTGTTGATCAGCTGGGAGGATAGTATCCCTATATTACCTATCCCACTCCATGAAGATGCAATACTCTCCTAATCTGCATGGCAGGTTGACACTTATGTTAATGTGTTCCAAGTGGCTTATTCGGGTAAGCAGAGATGTTGTCCTGCAGAACATCTTCTAAGGAACACACCTATATGAATTTGACTGTTAACGTCGCAGTATGTGAGAATTGGGTGTTCTCTAATAAATTGATGAAAAGGCCCTGGAGTATGACGTATACGCTCCACCCGCGGGGAAGCCTTGCGGCAGCCCAGTATCGGTCAAGAATTTGTGTGAAACTAGTCTCGCAGAAAATTTGTAGTTCAAGGCGTAGTCCAAACGGAATATCAAACGGAGTCCAAACGGAATGAAACCTTTGGGAACGTGATTTTCTCAACGAACAAGACCCAGGAGACTTGGACCCTACGTCCAGACACAAAAGAGGAGGCCACGAGGTAGGGGGGCGCGCCCTCCACCCTCGTGGGGCCCCTGTTGCTGAAGGACATATGCCCTAGAGGCAATAATAAAGTTATGATTTATTTCCTTATATCATGATAAATGTTTATTATTCATGCTGGAATTGTATTAACCGGAAACATAATACATGTGTGAATACATAGACAAACAAAGTGTCACCAGTATGCCTCTACTTGACTAGATTGTTAATCAAAGATGGTTATGTTTCCTAACCATAGACAAAGAGTTGTTATTTGATTAACGGGATCACATCATTAGTTGAATGATCTGATTGACATGACCCATTCCATTAGCTTAGCACCCGATCGTTTAGTATGTTGCTATTGCTTTCTTCATGACTTATACATGTTCGTATGACTATGAGATTATGCAACTCCCGTTTACCGAAGGAACACTTTGTGTGCTACCAAACGTCACAACGTAACTGGGTGAATATAAAGGAGTTCTACAGGTGTCTCCAAAGGTACATGTTGGGTTGGCGTATTTCGAGATTAGGATTTGTCACTCCGTTTGTCGGAGAGGTATCTCTGGGCCCTCTCGGTAATGCACATCACATAATCCTTGCAAGCATTGCAACTAATGTGTTAGTTGTGAGATGATGTATTACGGAACGAGGAAAGAGACTTGCCGGTAATGAGATTGAACTAGGTATTGGATACCGACGATCGAATCTCGGGCAAGTAACATACCGATGACAATGGGAACAACGTATGTAGTTATGCGGTCTGACCGATAAAGATCTTCGTAGAATATGTAGGAGCCAATATGGGCATCCAGGTCCCGCTATTGGTTATTGACCATAGACGTGTCTCGGTCAAGTCTACATTGTTCTCGAACCGTAGGGTCTGCACGCTTAAAGTTACGATGACAATTTCATTATGAGTTTATGTATTTTGATGTACCGAAGGTTGTTCGGAGTCCCGGATGTGATCACGGACATGACGAGGAGTCACGAAATGGTCGAGACATAAAGATCGATATATTGGAAGCCTATATTTGGACATCGGAATCGTTCCGGGTGAAATCGGCATTTTACCAGAGTACCGCGGGGTTACCGGAACCCCCGGGGGGGTTATTGGGCCTACATGGGCCTTGAAGAAGAGAGGAGGCAGGAGGTGGCCGCGCGCCCCTCCCCTTCCTAGTCCGAATAGGACAAGGGAAGGGGGGTGGCGCCCCCCCTTTCCTTCCCCTCTTCCTCCTCTTTCCCCCCTTCTCCTTCTCCAACTAGGAAAGAAGGGAGTCCTACTCCCGGTGGGAGTAGGACTCCCCCTGGCGCGCCCCTCCTTGGCCGGCCGCCCCCTCCCCTTGGTTCCTTCATATACGGGGGCAGGGGGCACCCTAGGACACAGAAGTTGATCTTCGTGATCGTTCCTTAGTCGTGTGCGGTGCCCCCCTCCACGATATTACACCTCGATCATATTGTAGCAGTGCTTAGGCGAAGCCCTGTGACGGTTAAACATCAAGATCGTCACCACGCCGTCGTGCTGACCAAACTCCTCCCCGAAGCTTTGCTGGATCCGAGCCGGGGGTGCGTCATCGAGCCGTACGTGTCTCAAGAACTCGGAGGTGCCGGAGTAAAGGTGCTTGGATTGGTTGGACCGGGAAGACGTACGACTACTTCCTCTACGTTGCGTCAACGCTTCCGCTTCGGTCTACAAGGATACGTAGACAACACTCTCCCCTCTTGTTGCTATGCATCACCATGAACTTGCGTGTGCGTAGGAAATTTTTTGAAATTACTACATTCCCCAACAGTGGCATCCGAGCCTAGGTTTTATGGTTTGATGTTATACGCACGAGTAGAACACAAGTGAGTTGTGGGCGATATAAGTCATACTGCCTACCAGCATGTCATACTTTGGTTCGGCGGTATTGTTGGATGAAGTGGCCCGGACCGACATTACGCGTACGCTTACGCGAGACTGGTTCTACCGCCGTGCTTTGCACATAGATGGCTGGCGGGTGTCAGTTTCTCCAACTTTAGTTGAACCGAGTGTGGCTACGCCCGGTCCTTGCGAAGGTTAAAACGGCATCAACTTGACAAACTATCTGTCACAGCCCTAGAATTTGCTTGTAGCTATTTACCCGAGTGAGCATGATGCATCATGTCTAAATTCTGAAAGTTGAATTGAGGTTAGTAGAAACCCTCATAAATCACTTCAAAAATAATCAACATTAAAATCTTTTCAAAGAAGTCCAAGAAAGTGTTCCTCTTAGTCTCTGAAAATATTGGCAAGAGGTAAAACTTAAAACAATATTTTTGGAATCTCAGAGATATTTATTTTGGGCCTTTGAATTAATTCAATAACAATTTGCATTGGATATATATTTTATATATAACTAATATATGTCCAATAATTCTAGAACATTTTATGTGGTTTGTTATATTTTAGTTCTAGCCACATAATTATTTTCAGGATTTTATTAAATGGTTTAGTATTTTTACTAAACCAAAACAAAACAGAACAAAATAGAAAAAAACTGAAACAGAAAGCAAACAGAAAATAGAGAGAGAGAGAGGAGCTACCTGGGCTTACCTGGCGCCCCAACTGGCCCACCTCTGTAGCAGCCCAACTGGCCAAAGCCAGCCCGGCCCATCAGGGGCAGCACTGTCTTCTTCCTCCTGCCAGGAGGAGAAGCAGCTGCGTGCCCGATGGCCGGCGAGCCGCGCTGGCTCCTCCCTGCCTGCGTGCCCCCCCTCGACTTCCTGGATGCCATGCACTCCCCCTCGCCCCCTGCACCTCTCCTCTCTCCCCCTGGACCCCATCCCCTCCTCTGCTCCCCTCTCGCGCGCACCACCGAGCGGAGCTCGTCGTCATCGTCGCCGTACTCGTGGCCACCGGCCACCCCTCGCCCTGCCGCTGCGCCCAAAAGCTCTGCCATTTCGTCCTCGACCCCCTCACCGAGCCACGCCACCGCGGGAGCCCCACATCGCGGCTACGAGTCGTCCTCCCCGAGCACGGCCGCCGGACTTCATCGATGAATTCGTCGCCTTCCGGTCGTCCCCGAGCCAGCTGAGCTCCGCTTCGACCTCACCGTGAGATCCTCTACCAAACCCCTCTCTCCCCGCCGTCTATTTCCTCCTCTAGCCTCACTAACCACCGTGGCCGAAGCTCGCCGCCGCCGTACCTCATCGCCGCCACGGCCATAGCTGCCGCCACCCACGCCCGAGCTTTGCCCCATGCTCAGCACTCTCCCAGGAGCCGGGCGCGCCCACCCATTCGACCCGTTGTGCCCCCTAGCGCCAACCCCGACCTCGCCCGAATTCCGGCCGCCGCAAAAGTTGCCGCCACCGTCGATTTAGTCAACCCCGGTGCGAGGTGTTGCCACCGATGGATGCGCGAGTCTCCCAGCTCGCCGTAGCCACAAACCACGAGCGAAACGATGCTCTGTAGCTCCGTCCCGAGCATCTCCGGCGAGCCACGGCCGTGCTTTTGGTCGCCGGCGTCGACCGCTGACGTGGTCGCTTAATTAAGTCTAATCACCACTAATCCCTGCCTAACAGACGCTGACTCACGGGCCCCACCTGTTAATTAACCACAAGGTTATACCCTGTTTAATTTAAGCTAATGACCGTGGCCCCACGGGTCAGTTTGACCTGGCCACGTCACCGTTGACCTGGTCCCACACGTCAGCCACAGAAACCAGCCCTGGGTCACTGACCAGTGGGCCCCACTAGTCAGGTTTGACCCGGACCAGCCCTGTTGACTTGCTTACGTCACCCTGATGTCATGCTGACGCAGTAATTAATTTCTGTTTTATAATAATTCAGAAAATTTCAGAAAATGTCCAAAACTTCTAAAAATCATAGAAATTAAACTGTAACTCCAAATAAAATAAATTATATATGTAAAATTATCAGAAAAATTCAAGGAATCTGTTTATGGCATTTTCATGCATGTTTGAAAAATGTTTGACCTCTGTTTTGGACAAAACAATAAAGGGCATTTAAATAATCATATATGGAGTTTGAATTTGAATCTTGTATTCAAACCAACTTCATTTAATTGTGTTGTTAGTTGCTTTAGGTCAATCAATAGCATATTGCCATGTCATTATCATGCATCATATTGTTGCATCGCATTGATTGTGTCCTTCCTTGTTTGCCGGTAATTGCCCCCTCTCAGTAGACGTTGTTTCCGACGACGTGATCGATGACACCGATGAAGAGCTATTCTATCTTCAGAAGTGCCAGGCAAGCACAACCCCCTTGTTCATTCCGATACAAGCCCACTCTCTCGCTCCTGCTCTCTTTTACTGCATTAGGACAACAATGATTCATTTGTTACTTGTTGCGGTAGTTGAACCCCTTATCCTCTGCATGACCTATCATTGCCACAGTAATTAGATGAAACCCGCTAGCATGAGTAGGAGTTGTTTGAGCCCTGATGTGCCTACTCATTCATGCTTGTTTGTCATGCCTGCTACTGCTTAGAGTTGAGTCAGGTCTGATTCATCGGGGATGGATCGGAGGTGTGTAAACATGTCCTATTGTGTGTGAGCTAAGTGTGTGAACACGTTTTGGTAAAGGTAGCGGTGACAGGCCATGTAGGAGTACATGGTGGGTTGTCTCATTGAAACCGTCCACAGGAACTAAGTTCTGTGTTTGTGATCCATGAAACAGCTGCTACCACACGTTGGGCCCCGAAATATGACCCCGCTCGACTTACTGACCCCTCTCTTCCTCTGTCCAGGAGTTGCAATTAGTTTCTGGTGTTTATAGGATATGTGTTGGCGGCCGTGTGTAGCGCTGACCCTAGGGGTGGGCTATGATGCGGTAGATACACTGTGGCCCGGTGTACCGGGCGCCCGTTTGGTGTCTCTGGAACCCTGCACACATCGTTTGGGGCTGTGAGCGAAACTCCGTCCGGATCTCCTCGCGGATGGAACCCGAATAGGCGATAAACCTGGACTAGAGACTTGTGTGGTTAGTCAGGTCGTGGTCTACACCCACGTCGGCTTTCGCTTGAAGTCTGCCGAGCACATGTCGTGTGCAGACGCTAAGTGGTGGAAACATGTGTGACGAAGTACACCCCCGCAGGGTTATAAATGATCTATTCGAATAGCCGTGTCCGCGGTAAAGGACTTCTGGGTTGCCTATAACAGTTCATAGACAAGTGAAAGTGGATACTCTAAAAACTCGCAAGATAAGTGTGAGTGCTACGGATGGCCTTCTCGTAGGGAGACGAGAGCGGATCCATAGTGGTCTATTGAATGGTGAATATGTGGACTCGTGTGCGCCACCTTAAAAGAGTTGCTTGCCATCGTAGTTCAGGTTAGCCCCGGAATCAAAGCTGGCTTGCTGCCGTTAAACTCCACCCCCCTTTGATGATACCGATGCATATGTAGTTTAGATCTGATGTAAGTATTGCTGAGTACCTTTGTACTCACGTTTGCTTAATTTATGTTTTGCAGAGAGACTTCAGTCTCGCTAGTAGTTCCGCGTGGACTTCGACGTTTAGCTTGATACCTCAGCTACGATCTTGTGCCCTCGACAGGATCTGGTAGATAGTCAGGCTTCTTAGCCTTTTTCATTTATAGATGTCTGTACTCAGACATGTTAAGCTTCCGCATGTGCTTTGCATTGTATGCTATGATTGTCGGGTCATGAGACCCATGCTTGTAATATCTAGCTCTTCGGAGCCTAATGAATTAATACTTGAGTCGTAGAGTCTTGTTTTGATGCCATGTTGTATTTACACATATCGAGCATATTGTGTGTATGATTGAAATGCTTGGTATGTGTAGGATCCAACAACCTAGTTGTTTATCCTTCGCAGCCTTTCTTATGGGGAAATGTAGTCTAGTGTTCCTCGAGCCATAGTAGTCCGCTACAGCCCGGTTCACCGGAGTCCTGCTAGCCCAGCACTACTGTTCAGGACACTTGACTGGCCGGCATGTGTTTCACTTCATCCCTATGTCTGTCCCTTCGGGGAAATGTCACGCGGTGATTTCCGGAGTCCTGCCTAGCCTGCTACAGCCCGGGATCCCCGGAGTCCTGTTAGCCCAGTGCCACAGCCCGGAATAACTCATTGATGACCGACATGTTCGATGTGATTCATGTATGCCTGTCTCCATAGGTCTGTGCCACTTTGGGTTCACGACTAGCCATGTCGGCCCGGGTTCTTTGTCATATGGATGCTAGCGACACTATCATATACGTGAGCCAAAAGGCGCAAACGGTCCCGGGCCAGGTAAGGTGGCACCCGTGGGAATACCGTGCGTGAGGCCACAAAGTGATATGATGTGTTACATGCTAGATCGGTGTGACCTAGGATCGGGGTCCTGATAGCGTTGGTATCAGAGCCTGACTGCCTGTAGGATTACCAAGCCAAACTGGTCGAAGTTGAGTCTAGAAATGCTTTAGTTATGTAAGGGAATTGATTGCGGAAGGGAACGTAAGGCTCTTTTTATTCCTTATACCTCATGCCCTTGTGATCTGAGTCATCCTCTTCCTTTCTATGGGGATTAAGAACTAGGCTTTCTTATCTATCTATCAGGATGACGTGTTACTAACCCGTTGACTTATAGGATTGATGGATTCATGCTGCAGTTCAGTTCCTACTACTTCCATATATTCATAACTGGCCGCAGAACCTTGATATTATGATTCGAGTGGTTATGCCACCATTTTTGCAGGATGTCTCAAATCTTTTCGAGCATTTACAGCCGTTATGCTGTCCGAGTCATCCCAGGTTTCTAAATAGTCTGATGCATTTGCAAACCTTTTCCCCTGTTCCTGATGTCCATTTAGGCCAGGTTAATCACACTAATTGTGAGTTGGCGTATTCTTTTGCCTGGACATATATTTTGGAATTATTATTATGACCCTAGATGTCTTAGAGTGCCACCTAGTAATCGAACCATGTTTTGCGTTTCTAGTGTGATGATTCTGGCCGTTATTCTTGAAAGCATCCCGTGATGCCATTTAGTTAGTAGGCATTCTATTCCTGGGTTTTGAACCCGAGACCCACCCTACCTGCTTCATGTTGATAGTGTTTGCTAGTTCCTTAGGACATTAGTAAACCTTGTGATAGACCTCGAGGTCCGTGGTATTTCCTTCTTCCAATTATCATGAACCATTCATGGCAGGAGTTCTTTTGAACCAAAAGGTCACGACAGAGTGCTCTTGATGAGTTCTCCATTCTATATTGTGGCTCTGCCAGTTCTACCTTTCTGCATGGGTTATCCGGAAGAAATATGTTGAACTCGTTCGACATACTAACCTATGCATCCACAACTCAGAAAGTTATATGTTCCTTGAGTTGTTCCTCTTCAGTTGTATTCCGACCATCCTCTATCAGTAGATAGCCAAGAGTATGTGTGCATTTGTGTTCATCGGTGCCTCTTATTCTTGTGGTTCGTCGAGCCGTTCTATTTTAGAATGACTAGGAGAAACAAACTCCAGTACCTCATCCATATCTAGGGTTGGGTCAAAATAGTTGTATTCCGCAGATCAAAATGCAACCCAGCTTTTGGTTCTGTTCTACCCTGAAGTATTACCCACCTTATGTCAAGAGCGACGTGAGAATTGCACCTTCTCCTATGAATTCTTGACGCAGTGATACTTCTTGCCATCATTGTTCATTCCTCGGTTCCTGTGTTATTGTAACCAGAATGCCGGCACGTGAGTCGTTATGTGTGAAATCAATACTCCTAGCAACTATGCTGCTTGGTAGTTAATGGACAATATTCTCATTCTTAGCGTGTTGGTTATTGAATTATCATTCTAAGACTGATCGTGCTACCTAGTCCATATTTCTGGTGCACACTTCGATCAATGGGTTAGGACTGTGCCAATCCCTCACTCTTTGATCATATCATCTTGCCCTGAAAAGCAAGGTTGTTCTCGAGCTTAGTAACATACCGGTGGTTCGTGATTTTCCGAATATCTTCTCAGAAGTGTTACTAGGTTGTCACCTGACCGTTATGTTGAGTTCATGATCAAGATGGTTTTTCAATAAACCACTTTTCCCTAAGAATCTGTGTTGGATACCCCTGAGCTAGTTGGTTAAGCTTAACAACAACTTGGAGAGTTGGAAGATGAAAACTTGTCCGACTTAGCTCATCCCTAAGGGATATCCTTGTGTGTGTGGGTGTTGAAGAAAGATGATATATTCACCAATTGGTCCTCATGATCAGTTGTTGTATCTATTATCTTGTCCAAACCTTGATTTGAGTGTGGGCTATCGTCAAATCAAATCAGAACCAACGATGTTCATAATGTTGTCTTACTTACGGTTGTCCCTCGAGCATACACCATTATATATTTGGTTTGACCAATACTATCACATTGTTCACATAGTGGTGGAAGTCCAGTGATATGGAAATACCGATGCGTTGTTGTTGATCCCATCAGCAGCCTTTTGTCTCCCCCATGAGTCATGTTGAATGCTACACTAGTATTGGAAACTTATAAGCATTATCTTTGTGTTTCGTTCATGAAGCATATGTTTGGATGAAAGAAGTGACTTCCTCTAATTCATGTGCACTCGATGTAAGTTGCCACCATGAATTGAGCAAGGTTTGTTTTGTTTCCCTTGGAATCATCCCAAATCAGTCATGCATATGTGCGAAGTATTCTATGGTTTGGTAGATTAATTACCTCCACTCCATATGTGTTCCTAGCACACCAAGCCACTGGTTGATTTGTTCAAGGAGAAGAAGTTCCTTCTTAAGAATCATGACTTATGTTAGGACTTTGTTATCCTCGATAATGGTTCCCCACCTGAACTCGGTAGTGTTTTATTATAAGACTACCATGTGGTCATGCTTTTCTGGGACAGCGTGTTCACATGTGTTTAGCAGAACCAGCTCATGCTTTGGAGCTTACTACCGTAGTTCATTCCCCGAGAATCTCGCAATGTCGTCTCGTCGATTTGTGTTGCAAACCTTCATTTTCCTTTCTAGACTCGATGAGTCTGGAATATCCCGTCACCAACCAGATCTGAATCTCAGGCAGATATGATGGTTGGAGCATTTTCCAAGAACTATAATATTGGTCTCCCGATAACCGGTAAAGTGGATGTCGTGGCCAACACATCCAGCCGGGCGACCTATTATTGTAGTATCTTGATTGAAGAAAGTTGGCCACCTTCCCATGAGGATTTCATAGGATTTACTCCAGAAGTTGTTCCTTATGGATCTATTGTATTCCGAAGTCCGACCACTACTTGGTGGCTATGCCGATGCTTAAAGCATGACCGTGGTTGCCCCCTCTCAGTAGACGTTGTTTCCGACGACGTGATCGATGACACCGATGAAGAGCTATTCTATCTTCAGAAGTGCCAGGCAAGCACAACCCCCTTGTTCATTCCGATACAAGCCCACTCTCTCGCTCCAGCTCTCTTTTACTGCATTAGGACAACAACGATTCATCTGTTACTTGTTGCGGTAGTTGAACCCCTTATCCTCTGCATGACCTGTCATTGCCACAGTAATTAGATGAAACCCACTAGCATGAGTAGGAGTTGTTTGAGCCCTGATGTGCCTACTCATTCATGCTTGTTTGTCATGCCTGCTACTGCTTAGAGTTGAGTCAGGTCTGATTCATCGGGGATGGATCGGAGGTGTGTAAACATGTCCTATTGTGTGTGAGCTAAGTGTGTGAACACGTTTTGGTAAAGGTAGCGGTGAGAGGCCATGTAGGAGTACATGGTGGGTTGTCTCATTGAAACCGTCCTCAGGAACTGAGTTCTGTGTTTGTGATCCATGAAATAGCTACTACGACACGTTGGCCCTGAAATATGACCCCGCTCGACTTACTGACCCCTCTCGTCCTCTGTCCAGGAGTTGCAATTAGTTTCTGGTGTTTATAGGATATGTGTTGGCGGCCGTGCGTAGCGCTGACCCTAGGGGTGGGCTATGATGCGGTAGATACACCGTGGCCCGGTGTACCGGGCGCCCGTTTGGTGTCTCGGGAACCCTGCACACATCGTTTGGGGCTGTGAGCGAAACTCCGGCCGGATCTCCTCGCGGATGGAACCCGAATAGGCAATAAACCTGGACTAGAGACTTGTGTGGTTAGTCAGGTCGTGGTCTACACCCATGTCGGCTTTCGCTTGAAGTCTGCCGAGCACATGTCGTGTGCAGACGCTAAGTGGTGGAAACATGTGTGACGAAGTACACCCCTACAGGGTTATAAATGATCTATTCGAATAGCCGTGTCCGCGGTAAAGGACTTCTGGGTTGCCTATAACAGTTCATAGACAAGTGAAAGTGGATACTCTAAAAACTCGCAAGATAAGTGTGAGTGCTATGGATGGCCTTCTCGTAGGGAGACGAGAGCGGATCCATAGTGGTGTATTGAATGGTGAATATGTGGACTCGTGTGCGCCACCTCAAAAGAGTTGCTTTCAATCGTATTTCAGGTTAGCCCCGGAGTCAAAGCTGGCTTGCTGTAGTTAAACTCCACCCCCCCCCTTTGATGATACCGATGCATATGTAGTTTAGATCTGATGTAAGTCTTGCTGAGTACCTTTGTACTCACGTTTGCTTAATTTATGTTTTGTAGAGAGACTTCAGTCTCGCTAGTAGTTCCGCGTGGACCTCGAGGTTTAGCTTGATACCTCAGCTACGATCTTGTGCCCTCGACAGGATCTGGTAGATAGTCAGGCTTCTTAGCCTTTTTCATTTATAGATGTCTGTACTCAGACATGTTAAGCTTCCGCATGTGCTTTGGATTGTATGCTATGATTGTTGGGTCATGAGACCCATGCTTGTAATATCTGGCTCTTCAGAGCCTAATGAATTAATACTTGAGTCGTAGAGTCTTGTTGTGATGCCATGTTGTATTTACACATATCGACCATATTGTGTGTATGATTGAAATGCTTGGTATGTGTAGGATCCGACAACCTAGTTGTTTATCCCTCGCAACCTTTCTTATGGGGAAATGTAGTCTAGTGTTCCTTGAGCCATAGTAGTCCGCTATAGCCCGGTTCACCGGAGTCCTACTAGCCCAGCACTACTGTTCAGGACACTTGACTGGCCGGCATGTGTTTCACTTCGTCCCTATGTCTGTCCCTTCGGGGAAATGTCACGCGGTGATTTCCGGTGTCCTGCCTAGCCTCCTACAGCCCGGGATCCCCGGAGTCCTGTTAGCCCAGTGCCACAGCCCGGAATCACTCGTTGATGACCGACATGTTCGATGTGATTCATGTATGCCTGTCTCCATAGGTCTGTGCCGCTTTGGGTTCACGACAAGCCATGTCGGCCCAGGTTCTTTGTCATATGGATGCTAGCGACACTATCATATACGTGAGCCAAAAGGCGCAAACGGTCCCGGGCCAGTTAAGGTGGCACCCGTGGGAATACCGCGCGTGAGGCCACAAAGTGATATGATGTGTTACATGCTAGATTGGTGTAACCTAGGATCGGGGTCCTGACACTATCGTTGTGGTTTTGATGCGTAGGTAAGATTGGTTCTTGCTTAAGCCCGTAGCAGCCACGTAAAACTTGCAACAAACAAAGTAGAGGACGTCTAACTTGTTTTTGTAGGGCATGTTGTGATGTGATATGGTCAAGACATGATGCTAAATTTTATTGTATGAGATGATCATGTTTTGTAACTGAGTTATCGGCAATTGGCAGGAGCCATATGGTTGTCGCTTTATTGTATGCAATGCAATCGCCCTGTAATGCTTTACTTTATCACTAAGCGGCCGGTAGCGATAGTCGTAGAAGCATAAGATTGGCGAGACGACAACGATGCTACGATGGAGATCAAGGTGTCGCGCCGGTGACGATGGTGATCATGACGGTGCTTCAGAGATGGAGATCACAAGCACAAGATGATGATGGCCATATCATATCACTTATATTGATTGCATGTGATGTTTATCTTTTATGCATCTTATCTTGCTTTGATTGACGATAGCATTATAAGATGATCTCTCACTAAATTATCAAGAAGTGTTCTCCCTATGTATGCACCGTTGCTAAAGTTCGTCGTGCCCAGACACCACGTGATGATCGAGTGTGATAAGCTCTACGTCCATCTACAACGGGTGCAAGCCAATTTTGCACACGCAGAATACTTGGGTTAAACTTGACGAGCCTAGCATATGCAGATATGGCCTCGGAACACGGAGACTGAAAGGTCGAGCGTGAATCATATAGTAGATATGATCAACATAATGATGTTCACCATTGAAAACTAATCCATTTCACGTGATGATCGGTTATGGTTTAGTTGATTTGGATCACGTGATCACTTAGAGGATTAGAGGGATGTCTATCTAAGTGGGAGTTCTTAAGTAATATGATTAATTGAACTTCAATTTATCATGAACTTAGTCCCTGATAGTATCTTGCTTGTTTATGTTGATTGTAGATAGATGGCCCGTGCTGTTGTTCCATTAAATTTTAATGCGTTCCTTGAGAAAGCAAAGTTGAAAGATGATGGTAGCAATTACACGGACTTGGTCCATAACTTGAGGATTATCCTCATTGCTGCACAGAAGAGTTACGTCCTGGAAGCACCGCTGGGTGCCAGGCCTGCTGCTGATGCAACTGACGACGTTAAGAACGTCTGGCAGAGCAAAGCTGATGACTACTCGATAGTTCAATGTGCCATGCTTTACGGCTTAGAACCGGGACTTCAACGGCGTTTTGAACATCATGGGGCATATAAGATGTTCCAGGTGTTGAAGTTAATATTCCAGCAGAATGCCCGGATTGAGAGATATGAAGTCTCCAATAAATTCTATAGCTGCAAGATGGAGGAGAATAGTTCTGTCAGTGAGCATATACTCAAGATGTCTGGGTATTGTAATCACTTGATTCAACTGGGAGTTAATCTTCCGGATGATAGCGTCATTGACAGAATTCTCCAATCACTTCCACCAAGCTACAAGAGCTTCGGGATGAACTATAATATGCAAGGGATGGATAAGACAATTCCCGAGCTCTTCGCAATGCTAAAGGTTGCGGAGGTAGAAATCAAGAAGGAGCATCAAGTGTTGATGGTCAACAAGACCACTTGTTTCAAGAAAAAGGGCAAAGGGAAGAAGAAGGGGAACTTCAAGAAGAACAGCAAGCAAGTTGCTGCTCAGGAGAAGAAACCCAAGTCTGGACCTAAGCCTGAAACCGAGTGCTTCTACTACAAGCAGACTGGTCACTTGAAGCGGAACTGCCCCAAGTATTTGGCGGATAAGAAGGATGGCAAAGTGAACAAAGGTATATGTGATATAGATGTTATTGATGTGTACCTTACTAGAGCTCGCAGTAGCACCTGGGTATTTGATACTGGTTCTGTTGCTAATATTTGCAACTCGAAACAGGGACTACGGATTAAGCGAACACTGGCAAAGGACGAGGTGACGATGCGCATGGGAAATGGTTCCAAAGTCGATGTGATCGCGGTCGGCATGCTACCTCTACATCTACCTTCGGGATTAGTATTAGACCTAAATAATTGTTATTTGGTGCCAGTGTTGAGCATGAACATTATATCTAGATCTTGTTTAATGCGAGACGGTTATTCATTTAAATCAGAGAATAATGGTTGTTCTAGTTATATGAGTAATATCTTTTATGGTCATGCACCCTTGAAGAGTGGTCTATTTTTGATGAATCTCGATAGTAGTGATACACATATTCATAATGTTGAAGCCAAAAGATGCAGAGTTGATAATGATTGTGCAACTTATTTGTGGCACTGCCATTTAGGTCATATCGGTGTAAAGCGCATGAAGAAACTCCATACTGATGGACTTTTGGAACCACTTGATTATGAATCACTTGGTACTTGCGAACCGTGCCTCATGGGCAAGATGACTAAAGCACCATTCTCCGGTACTATGGAGAGAGCAACAGATTTGTTGGAAATCATACATACAGATGTATGTGGTCCGATGAATGTTGAGGCTCGTGGCGGATATCATTATTTTCTCACCTTCACAGATGATTTAAGCAGATATGGGTATATCTACTTAATGAAACATAAGTCTGAAACATTTGAAAAGTTCAAAGAATTTCAGAGTGAAGTGGAAAATCATCGTAACAAGAAAATAAAGTTTCTACGATCTGATCGTGGAGGAGAATATTTGAGTTACGAGTTTGGTGTACATTTGAAACAATGCGGAATAGTTTCGCAACTCACGCCACCCAGAACACCACAACGTAATGGTGTGTCCGAACGTCGTAATCTTACTTTACTAGATATGGTGCAATCTATGATGTCTCTTACAGATTTACCGCTATCGTTTTGGGGTTATGCTTTAGAGACGGCCACATTCACGTTAAGTAGGGCACCATCAAAATCCGTTGAGACGACAACTTATGAACTGTGGTTTGGCAAGAAACCAAAGTTGTCATTTCTTAAAGTTTGGGGCTGCGATGCTTATGTGAAAAAGCTTCAACCTGATAAGCTCGAACGATAATCGGAGAAATGTGTCTTCATAGGATACCCAAAGGAAACTGTTGGTTACACCTTCTATCATAGATCCGAAGGCAAGACATTCGTTGCTAAAAATGGATCCTTTCTAGAGAAGGAGTTTCTCTCGAAAGAAGTGAGTGGGAGGAAAGTAGAACTTGATGAGGTAACTATACCTGCTCCCTTATTGGAAAGTAGTTCATCACAGAAACCGGTTTCTGCGACACCTACACCAATTAGTGATGAATTTAATGATGATGATCATGAAATTTCAGATCAAGTTACTACTGAGCCTCGTAGATCAACCAGAGTAAGATCCGCACCAGAGTGGTACGGTAATCCTGTTCTAGAAGTCATGCTACTAGATCATGATGAACCTACGAACTATGAAGAAGCGATGGTGAGCCCAGATTCCGCAAAATGGCTTGAAGCCATGAAATCTGAGATGGGATCCATGTATGATAACAAAGTATGGACTTTGGTTGACTTGCCCGATGATCGGCAAGCAATTGAGAACAAATGGATCTTTAAGAAGAAGACTGACGTGACGGTAATGTTACTGTCTACAAAGCTCGACTTGTCGCAAAAGGTTTTCAACAAGTTGAAGGGATTGACTACGATGAGACCTTCTCACCCGTAGCGATGCTTAAGTCTATCCGAATCATGTTAGCAATTGCCGCATTTTATGATTATGAAATTTGGCAGATGGATCTAAAAACTGCATTCCTGAATGGATTTCTGGAAGAAGAGTTGTATATGATGCAACCAGAAGGTTTTATCGATCCAAAGGGAACTAACAAAGTGTGCAAGCTCCAGCGATCCATTTATGGACTGGTGCAAGCCTCTCGGAGTTGGAATAAACTCTTTGATAGTGTGATCAAAGCATTTGGGTTTGTATAGACTTTTGGAGAAGCCTGTATTTACAAGAAAGTGAGTGGGAGCTCTATAGCATTTCTGATATTATATGTGGATGACATATTACTAATCGGAAATGATATAGAATTTCTGGATAGCATAAAGGGATACTTGAATAAGAGTTTTTCAATGAAAGACCTCGGTGAAGCTGCTTACATATTGGGCATTAAGATCTATAGAGATAGATCAAGACGCTTAATTGGACTTTCACAAAACACATACCTTGACAAAGTTTTGAAGAGGTTCAAAATGGATCAAGCAAAGAAAGGGTTCTTGCCTGTGTTACAAGGTGTGAAGTTGAGTAAGAATCAATGCTCGACCACTTCAGAAGATAGAGAGAAAATGAAAGATGTTCCCTATGCTTCAGCAGTAGGCTCTATCATGTATGCAATGCTGTGTACCAGACCTGATGTGTGCCTTGCTATAAGTTTAGCAGGGAGGTACCAAAGTAATCCAGCAGTGGATCACTGGACGGCGGTCAAGAACATCCTGAAGTACCTAAAAAGGACTAAGGATATGTTTCTCGTATATGGAGGTGACAAAGAGCTCATTGTAAACAGTTACGTTGATGCAAGCTTTGACACTGATCCGGACAATTCTAAATCGCAAACCAGATACGTGTTTACATTAAACGGTGGAGCTGTCAGTTGGTGCAGTTCTAAACAAAGCGTCGTGGCAGGATCTACATGTGAAGCGGAGTACATAGCTGCTTCGGAAGCAGCAAACGAAGGAGTCTGGATGAAGGAGTTCATATCCGATCTAGGTGTCATACCTAGTGCATCGGGTCCAATGAAAACCTTTTGTGACAATACTAGTGCAATTGCCTTGGCAAAGGAATCCATATTTCACAAAAGAACCAAGCACATCAAGAGACGCTTCAATTCCATCCGAGATCTAGTCCAGGTGGGAGAGATAGAGATTTGCAAGATACATACGGATCTGAATGTAGAAGACCCATTGACTAAGCCTCTTCCACGAGCAAAACATGATCATCACCAAGGCTCCATGGGTGTCAGAATCATTACTGTGTAATCTAGATTATTGACTCTAGTGCAAGTGGGAGACTGAAGGAAATATGCCCTAGAGGCAATAATAAAGTTATTATTTATTTCCTTATATCATGATGAATGTTTATTATTCATGCTGGAATTGTATTAACCGGAAACATAATACATGTGTGAATACATAGACAAACAAAGTGTCACTAGTATGCCTCTACTTGACTAGCTCGTTAATCAAAGATGGTTATGTTTCCTAACCATAGACAAAGAGTTTTTATTTGATTAATAGGATCACATCATTAGTTGAATGATATGATTGACATGACCCATTCCATTAGCTTAGCACCCGATCATTCTTCATGACTTATACATGTTCCTATGACTATGAGATGATGCAACTTCCGTTTACTGGAGGAACACTTTGTGTGCTACCAAACGTCACAACGTAACTGGGTGATTATAAAGGAGCCCTATAGGTGTCTCCAAAGGTACATATTGGGTTGGCGTATTTCGAGATTAGGATTTGTCACTCCGTTTGTCGGAGAGGTATCTCTGGGCCCTCTCGGTAATGCACATCACATAAGCCTTGCAAGCATTGCAACTACTGTGTTACTTGTGAGACGATGTATTACGGAACGAGTAAAGAGACTTGCCGGTAAAGAGATTGAACTAGGTATTGGATACCGACGATCGAATCTCGGGCAGGTAACATATCGATGACAAAGGGAACAACGTATGTAGTTATGCGGTCTCAACGATAAAGATCTTCGTAGAATATGTAGGATCCAATATGGGCATCCAGGTCCTGCTATTGGTTATTGACCGGAAACGTGTCTCGGTCATGTCTACATTGTTCTCGAACCGTAGGGTCCGCACGCTTAAAGTTACGATGACAGTTTCATTATGAGTTTATGTATTTTGATGTACCGAAGGTTGTTCGGAGTCCCGGATGTGATCACGGACATGACGAGGAGTCTCGGAATGGTCGAGACATAAAGATCGATATATTGGAAGCCTATATTTGGACATCGGAATCGTTTTGGGTGAAATCGGCATTATACCGGAGTACCGGGGGGTTACCGGAACCCCCCGGGGGGTTATTGGGCCTACATGGGCCTTGAGGAAGAAGAGAGAAGGAGGTAGGAGGTGGCCGCGCGCCCCTCCCCTTCCTAGTATGAATAGGACAAGGGAAGGGGGCGGTGCCCCCCCCTTTCCTTCCCCTCTTCCTCCTCTTTCCTCCCTTCTCCTTCTCCAACTAGGAAAGAAGGGAGTCCTACTCCCGGTGGGAGTAGGACTCCCCCCTGGTGCGCCCCTCCTTGGCCGGCCGCCCCCTCCCCTTGGCTCCTTTATATACGGGGGCAGGGGGGCACCCTAGGACACAGAAGTTGACCTTCGTGATCGTTCCTTAGCCGTGTGCGGTGCCCCCCTCCACGATATTACACCTCGATCATATTGTAGTAGTGCTTAGGCGAAGCCCTGCGACGGTTAAACATCAAGATCGTCACCACGCCGTCGTGCTGACGAAACTCCTCCCCGAAGCTTTGCTGGATCGGAGCTCGGGGTGCATCATCGAGCTGTACGTGTGTCAAGAACTCGGAGGTGCTGGAGTAACGGTGCTTGGATTGGTTGGACCGGGAAGACGTACGACTACTTCCTCTACGTTGCGTCAACGCTTCCGCTTCGGTCTACGAGGGTACGTAGACAACACTCTCCCCTCTCGTTGCTATGCATCACCATGATCTTGCGTGTGCGTAGGAAATTTTTTGAAATTACTACATTCCCCAACAGTTGCTCCACCGACGTACTCCTTCCTCCTATATATACCTGCGTACCCCCAAACGACCAGATACGGAGCCAAAACCCTAATTCCACCACCGCAACTTTCTGTATCCACGAGATCCCATCTTGGCGCCTGTTCCGGAGCTCCACCGGAGAGGGCATCGATCACGGAGGGCTTCCACATGAACAGCATAGCCTCTCCGATGAAGTGTGAGTAGTTGACCTCAGACCTACAGTCCATAGTTATTACCTAGATGGCTTCTCCTCTCTTTTTGGATCTCAATACAATGTTCTCCCCTCTCTTGTGGAGAACTATTCGATGTAATCTTCTTTTTGCGGTGTGTTTATTGAGACCGATGAATTGTGGGTTGATGATCAAGTCTATCTATGAATAATATTTGAATCTTCTCTGAATTCTTTTATGTATGATTGTTTATCTTTGCGAGTCTCTTCGAACTATTAGTTTGGTTTGGCCTACTAGATTGATCTTTCTTACAATGGGAGAAGTGCTTAGCTTTAGGTTCAATCTTGCGGTGTCCTTTCCCAGTGACAGTAGGGGCAGCAAGGCATGTATTGTATTTTTGCCATCGAGGACAACAAGATGGGGTTTTCATCATATTGCATTAGTTTATCCCTCTACATCATGTCATCTAGCTTAAGGCGTTACTCTGTTTTTAACTTAATACTCTAGAAGCATGCTGGATAGCGGTCGATGAGTGGAGTAATAGTAGTAGATGCAGGCAGAAGTCGGTCTACTTGTCTCGGACGTGATGCCTATATACATGATCATACCTAGATATTCTCATAAATATGCTCAATTCTGTCAATTGCTCAACAGTAATTTGTTCACCCACCATAGAATAATTATGCTCTCGAGAGAAGCTACTAGTGAAACCTATGGCCTCGGGATCTATGTTTATCATATTAATCTTCTACTACTTAGTTATTTCCTTTGCCTTTATTTTACTTTTCATTTTTATCAAAAAAAATACCAAACATATTATCTTTATCATATCTATTAGATCTCACTCTCGTAAGTGGCCGTGTAGGGATTGACAACCCCTATTCGTGTTGGTTCCGAGGATTTATTTGTTTTGTGCAAGTACGAGGGACTCGCACGTAGCCTCCTACTGGATTGATACCTTGGTTCTCAAAAACTGAGGGAAATACTTATGCTACTTTGCTGCATCATCCCTTCCTCTTCGGGGAAAACCAACGCAGTGCTCAAGAGGTAGCAAGAAGGATTTCTGGTGCCGTTGCCGGGGAGGTCTACGCAAAAGTCAACATACCAAGTACCCATCACATACCCTTATCTCCCGCATTACATTATTTGCCATTTGCCTCTCGTTTTCACCTCCCCCACTTCACCCTTGCCGTTTTATTCGCCGTCTCTCTCTATCCTCCCTCTCTTTCTCTATTTGCCTCTTTTTTCCCGCTTGCTTTCTGTTTGCTTGTGTGTTAGTTGCTTGCTTGTCATGATGGCTCAAGATAATACTAAATTATGTGACTTCACGATGGCTAAAGCTTGGTTTTCATCTTTGCCTAAAAATAGTAATGATTCATGGAATAAGTGCAAAGATGCTTTTTTCTCTAAGTATTTTCCTCCTGCTAAGATCATCTCTCTTAGAAACGATATTATGAATTTTAAGCAACTTGATCATGAACATGTTGCACAAGCTTGGGAGAGAATGAAACTAATGGTACATAATTGCGCTGCCCATGGTTTAAATTTGTGGATGATTATACAAATATTTTATGCCGGATTGAATTTTGCTTCAAGAAATCTTTTAGATTTGGCCGCGGGAGGCACTTTTATGGAAATCACTTTAGGAGAAGCTACTAAACTCATAGATAATATTATGGTGAATTATGCTCAACGGCATACTGAAAGATCTACTAATAAAAAGGTGCATGCGATAGAAGAAATTAATGTTTTGAGTGGAAAGATGGATGAACTTATGAAATTATTTGCTAATAAGAGTGTTTCTTCTAATCCTAATGATATGCCCTTGTCTAGTTTGATTCAGAATAATAACGAATCTATGGATGTGGATTTTGTTGGTAGGAACAATTTTGGTAACAACGCGTATAGAGGAAATTTCAACCCTAGGCCTTATCCTAGTAATCTCTCTAATAATTATGGTAATTCCGACAACAATTCTTATGGAAATTATAATAAGATGCCCTCTGATTTTGAATCTAATATTAAAGAATTTATTACTTCGCAAAAGAATTTCAATGCTTTGATTGAAGAAAAATTGCTTAAGATTGATGATTTGGCTAGGAACGTTGATAGAATTACTCTTGATGTTGATTCTTTGAAACTTAGATCTATTCCACCTAAGAATGATGTCAATGAGTCTCTCAAAGCCATGAGAATTTCCATTGATGAGTGCAAAGAAAGAACCGCTAGGATGCGTGCTAAGAAAGATGCCTTTATAATAGCGTGTTCTTCTAGTTCCTATGAAAATAATGATGAAGATCTAAAAGTTATTGATGTGTTCCCTATTAAATCTTTGTTTTGCAATATGAATCTTGATAGTGATGGGACTGAATATGATCCACCTTTACCTAGAAGGCGTTCCAAGAATTCAGAATTTGTTGATCTTGATGCTAAAATTGATAAAGGAGGGATTGAAGAAATTAAAACCCTAGATGTTGCTAAACCCACTATTATGGATTTCAAGGACTTTAACTATGAAAATTGCTCTTTGATTGATTGTATATCCTTTTTACAATCCGTGCTAAATTCTCCTCATGCTTATAGTCAAAATAAATCGTTTACTAAACATATCGTTGATACCTTGATGCAATCTTATGAAGAAAAACTTGAATTGGAAGTTTCTTTCCCTAGAAAGCTTTATGATGAGTGGGAACCAACTATTAAAATTAAAATTAAATATCATGAATGCTATGCTTTATGTGATTTGGGTGCTAGTGTTTCCACGATTCCAAAGACTTTGTGTGATTTGTTAGGTTTCCATGATTTTGATGATTGCTCTTTAAACTTGCGCCTTGCGGATTCCACTATTAAGAAACCTATGGGAAGAATTAATGATGTTCTTATTGATGCAAATAGGAATTATGTGCTTGTAGATTTTATTGTTCTTGACATAGATTGCAATCTTTCATGTCCTATTATTCTTGGTAGACCTTTCCTTAGAACGATTGGTGCAATTATTGATATGAAGGAAGGAAATATTAGATTCCAATTTCCATTAAGGAAAGGCATGGAACACTTTACTAGAAAGTCAATTAAATTACCTTATGAATCTATTATGATAGCCACTTATGGATTGTTGGGGAACGTAGTAATTTCAAAAAATTTCCTACGCACACGCAAGATCATGGTGATGCATAGCAACGAGAGGGGAGAGTGTTGTCTATGTACCCTCGTAGACTGAAGCGGAAGCGTTGACGCAACGTAGAGGAAGTAGTCGTACGTCTTCCTGATCCGACCGATCCAAGCACCGTTACTCAGGCACCTCCGAGGTCTTGGCACACGTT
Organism: Triticum aestivum; assembly: GCF_018294505.1. Taxonomy (NCBI): domain Eukaryota; kingdom Viridiplantae; phylum Streptophyta; class Magnoliopsida; order Poales; family Poaceae; genus Triticum; species Triticum aestivum. Next base: position 27,853,827 of record NC_057809.1, read on the forward strand.
CAGCTCGATGACGATCCCCAGGCTCCGATCCAGCAAAGCGTCGGGGAGGAGTTCCGTCAGCACGACTGCGTGGTGACGATCTTGATGTTCTACCGTCGCAGGGCTTCGCCTAAGCACCGCTAAAATATGACCGAGGTGTAATATCATGGAGAGGGGCACCGCACAAGGCTAAGGAACAATCACGAAGATCAACTTGTGTGTCCATGGGGTGCCCCCTGCCCCCGTATATAAAGGAGTGGAGGACGGGAGGGCGACCCTCTCTATGGCGCGCCCTAGGGGAGTCCTACTCCCATAGGGAGTAGGATTCCCCCTTTTCCTAGTCCAACTAGGAGTCCTTCCATGTAGTAGCACTAGTGCAGAACCGGGCAATAGCACCGGTTCGTAAGGCCCTTTAGTGCCGGTTAGGTAACCGGCACTAAAATTTCAGCACTAAAGGCCCCCCCTTTAGTACCGGTTCAGCACGAACCGGTGCTAAAGGGCAACCACATGGCACGAGCGAGCTCCGGGGGCCGGGAGCCCTTTAGTACCGGTTGGTAACACCAACCGGTACTAAAATGTTTGGGGGGTTTTTGGTTTTATGATTTCTTTTTCATTAAATTTTGTGTTTTCCATTTTAATTCTTTTTCGTTTGCTGGTATTTTACGGTACTACACGTTGTACACGTTATATATATATATATATATAAATAGAATTTCTAGTAGAACCAATCATATATATATCATCAATCATGTCTCACAAAACACCATATTAATTCACACATACACACATGTATAGCTATATACAATTTCTCCTACATATGCATGTTGCCTTCGGAGCCAGTGGCATTAGCCTGATTGGTGCCTTCGGAGCACGATGACAATTGGAAGTGGTTCATGACCTGGTCGATGGGGGCGGTAGCGGGTAATAGTATTCTCCCTTCGGATTTATGACCTGGTCGAGCAAAAATCCTGCTATTTCCTATTGAAGTGCTTCTACGCGCTCCGTTTCTAGGAGCTTGTCCCGCACCTCTTTGAACTATTAAGAAGGAGATCAATATGCATGTGTATTAGTTGTGTGACTAGATATTGATAATGGTGTAAAAATTGTGAATAGTGTTCTGACAAGCGTACCCATTCCTGTCTTTGAGATCTGCTCCTTCCGGACGCCATCATGCGAATGTTCTCGCAAACGCAGAATGCACACAGTTCAGTCCCCTGCGCCTGCTTCAGGGCCTTTATTACGAGAATGGAATTTAATTTGATCAGATAATAATTAATCAAGCATGATAATTAAAGAGATGGCAGCTAGCTAGCTAGCTAGTACTACTTAATTACTTACCTTGGCTCGAGACCATTTCAGCTGTGGTTTCCATTCGCCTTCCGTGTCGCTGATGAACCTTGCCCAAGCCCTGCCCGCCGACAAAGAAAATGAATAAAGGGGTTATTAAATAGTTCATATCATGAAATGAAGAACTAAATAGGCCGAGATATATAGTTAATAATGATTGAAATTACCTGTTGACTATCCCAAACAAGATGTTATAGTCACTATTTCCTTTGAGTAGCGAGTCCAGTATTTCAACTATTCCGGCATCAACTTTAATGATACACAAGATCCAGTGAAATCTGCATGCACACACGTTTGCAAGTCTTAATTAAGCGGGCATATGTAAGCAAAAACATGTAGCTAGCTAGTAGGCAAAAATAGAGAATTTGTAGTACAAGAAAGTGTGACTCACTGGCAGTTGTAAGGAAGTAGTATATCTTCATTGTATTTGAGGAGCTTCAAGAACTCTAGCATGCTGTCCTCTACCTCTTTTTCATGATGCTTGTTTATTTTCCATGTGTATTCATTAACGGTGTTTGGGTCAATGAACCCAATGCCATAGCGTCCACCTTTTCTCATTCCATACATCTTCATCCTGCATAATACCACAGAAAAGAATATAGTAAGGATAATTACACGTAATGATTGATCAAAAGGATCACTACAGCTAGCTTGAGACTTAAATTACAGAAAGAAATCACTTACAGACAATAGCAACTGACGATAGATTTGTCGAGTGTGTCTTGATTGTATAACTGAAACAGTTCAGAATACTCAACGGCCACAACTTTCTCATGGTAGTAATCATCCTTCTTGACATACACCATGAGGGACTCTCGATCGGATCTCTTGGTAATGTCCATGTACCATTGATGCAATTCATACATTCTCGTTGGGAGCTTCTTGACATCTTCTGGCTCGACCAAAGGTTGGCCCCGAACATATTTCCGTTTTATTTCCTCCTCTGTAATCAGAGGCATGTCCTCGATCTCGAGGAGTTGTCCAACAGTGATCTTGAGTTCTTCAGCCTGCATTATATGCTCCTCGGTTATTACCACATCGCCCACCTCGGGAATGTAAACTGTTTGGCCACAATAATATTGGGCGCGCGTACTGTCACGTGTTGTTGGCGGCACAACAAGCGGGGGGGGGGGTCGATTGCGCCGCCTGTTTTCCCAGCTGGGCAACGGTTTTCCTGCATTTTTTGACAGCTGCTTGTTGTTTGCTCGAGCTCGAGCTCGCCTCCTTCTGTAGACGTTGTCGATGTAACTTCCTGATGTGGCGCTCATAGTCTGTTTCAACAGGCTTAGGAGCTAGTGGTTGAGCCATACGAATGAAGTGGTCAACTACTTCCACAGGCACTTTCTCCCTTGGCGGCGGTGGCGGTTTCGGTCCAAAATGGGCGTCGACTTCTGCCCGCACTATGGCATTGGTTTGCTCCTCAGTCCTGTCGTAAGCCCTCACAGGAAGAGGAGTACTGAGGTTTGGACCATATTTATATCGCTTGCCTCCACCTGTACTTCCTGTACTATCACCTCGACTCGTACCGCTACGCACCATAGCTGCGGGGTGTCTCTTCTGCGATTGCTGAGGCGGCGGAGACGGCAGACGGGGCTGAGTTAGACGAGGAGGAGTGGCCTGAAGCTGTGCCGGACTTGGAGGAGGAGTGGCCTGAGGTTGTGCCGGACTTGGAGGAGGAGTGGACGTCTGACGCTGTGTCGGACTTGGAGGAGGAGTGGCCTCACACATTGCCGGACTTGGAGGAGGAGGAGTGGCCTCACGCGTTGATGGACTTGGAGCGGGAGTCTGCTGACTCGGTGGTGGACTTCGACGAGGAGTCGGGTGACGCGGTGTCGGTGGCCTTCGAAAGATGATGCAATCCTTTCTCCATAGGATGACATGATGTATGGCCTCTCCCAATGTGTGCTCGTCGTCACCTCTAGGAATGTCAAGTTGTAGCTCCGAATATGGGTCCACCACCTCATCAACCAAGACACGAGCATAGCCTGCTGGAATCGGGTTGCAATGGAAGGTTGCCTCGGGGGAATTTGAAAAAGCAACGGCGTCCGCCACCTTCATGGATATGTTCTTCATTTTGAAGTGTACCTCGCAGTTAGTGTTCTCCGTGATGTCATCCATGGGGTATCTATCCAGCACTGCGTCGCCCGGGGCGGAACCCACGCTGCTTCTCGGCATGGATGGGGTGGTGGTATCCAATGCTGGATCATCCGCTAGGTGCTGCAGCTGCTGAGACCCCATTTGCTGGCTAAGTGAGTCGATCTGCTCCTGCTGCCGCTGGAATTTAGCTGCCAATTCCGCTTGACTTGCTTCTAGGCCTTGAAGGCGTTCATAGTCCCGCTTCCTTTGCTCCTCCTCCATCTTCCTCTTCTTCTCCTCCGCAATCTTCTTTCTCGCACGGGTTCTGTAGTCGGCGTTCCAGTCCGAAAACCCCTCATACCACGGAATAGCGCCCTTGCCTCGTGGTCTTCCCGGGTGTTCAGGATTTCCCTGGGCACGCGTAAGCTCGTCCTTCTCTCTGTTGGGCTGAAACACCCCCGATCGAGCCTCTTCTATTGCAACAAGTAGCGCATCGTCGGCTCCATTCAGACATGCCTTCGTCAAAACATTGCCTGTCTTCGGGTCCAACTCCCCCCCATGCGCATAGAACCAAGTCCTGCACCTAGGGGGCCAACTCTTAGTAAACGGAGTGGCACCTGCATCCTCCATCTCTTTCTCAGACTTATCCCACTTAGGCATTGCCACCGTGTAGCCAGCTGGCCCCAGCTTATGGAACTTATCCTTTTTTCGGCATTCTTCTTGTTTATTCTCGACCGTTCCTTAGCTAATTCGGAATCCTTGAATTTCATGAAATCGTCCCAATGAGAACTTTGATTCTCTAGTATCCCCTCGAATACTGGAGTCTTCCTTCCTCCCTTGACGTACTTCTCCCACGTCGTTCTCTTGTGGTTCTTGAATGCAACCGCCATCTTCCTAAAAGCAGCGTCCTTGACTTTCTGCACATCTGCTTCCGTGAAATGATCTGGTAGGGTGAAATGTTCCATGAGAGTATCCCAAAGCAGTTTTTTATATTCTCGTCTACAAAAGTATCATTTGGACGTGGCTTTGCTGGCTTTCTCCATTCTTGAAGGGAGATCGGGAGTTGGTCCTTCACAAGAACTCCACACTAACGAACGAACTTGTCCGCAATCTTCTTAGGCGCTAATGGTTCGCCATTAGGTTTGAATGCCTCGATATTGTACTTTACGCCCTCCTTCAACTTTTTGTTCGGGCCTCGTTTTGTCCTTTTGCCTGAAGATTTGCTCGATCCGGATGGCTGAAAGAAGAAAGATCGATTCGTTAATATATCTTCAACTCATTTAAAACATGCGATGATCACCAGATTCCTGCTTATATAAATATATATACCTCGCCGGTACATGTTGTTTCAGGGTCAACATGTTCTTCGTCGTAGTTCAGGACTTCATCTTCTCGGTCATCGCGATCAAATATCATATCACCCTCTCCGGTGTTGTTTAGAAATTCAGAGCCGTCAAAATCTTCTTCATTCTGATCATCATCTGGCCCGCGTATGATACCGAACATGGTATGTTCTCTCTCTCTGTCGGTATTGTCCGCCATAGCTTTTATTTAACTATGCCAAAAGAAATATAAAATAATTTAGTATAATCTCGAATAATAGATATAATCTCGAATACATCGTCTCGAATAATAGATATAATCTCGAATACATCGTCTCGAATAATAGATTTAATCTCGAATACATCGTCTCGAATAATAGATATAATCTCGAATACATCGTCTCGAATAATAGATTTAATCTCGAATACATCGTCTAGAATAATAGATTTAATCTCGAATACATCGTCTCGAATAATATATAATATTGAATAGTACATCATTGGCTAGGCGGTGGACACCCAAAGAGAAGGAACCCTCACAGGATCATAGCTGAAGTGAGAGCCCCGAAGAAACTGCCAGGTTTTGGAGAACCTTCCGCCCTCTAACGCAACCATGTAGCGATGGATGTAATCGTCCTCCTCCCTGACACGACGACGTACCACCTCCGGCGGGGCCGGCTCCCTCCGCACCGAAACTGGCCCACGCGAACGCCACCAAACGAGATCAGGGTCGATCACAGGACCCGGGGCCGGGTTCCTCATCAAGCGGCGCGCCCCTCCAGGCAGCACCTCCCAGTGCCAGCCCGGCGGAGCCCAGTCCCGGACATGGGTCAGCTGGACGTCGTCGCGGACGTGTCGACGGTGAGGATGTGGGCCGGGCATCGTCGACAACAAATACTAGCTATATGCCCGCAAAAAGTAACATTTTTTTAATGATTGGAATTTGATAACTAAAATTTCTAACATTTCTATATAACACTAATTATGCTATCATTGCATATGTCAAAATTCTATATGCTATTTCATACTAATTAAGCATCTAACACTAAAAACAGAAAACACAACTTCTATACATCCATTAAAAAAACTGAAAAACAACATTATATAAACAAATTTCAATACTAATTAAACACTAATTATATCCATCTAACATGCATTCATACATATATGCTAGTGAAAAAATAATAATCTAAAAAATCTAAACTAATTAAACATACAAAATACGTATATACTAATATATACATGCATTAATTCATACATATGTACGTGTGTGTGTGTGTGTGCTCGGGGAGGGGTGGTGCCCATGGTGGCCGCCGGGGGCGAGGGAGAGGGGTTAGAGGGGGAGAGCTCACAGCAGGGTGACGGCGACGGCCAGGGGCGGCGACGGGCCGGGGTGTGACGCGGGGGCGGCGACGCGGGGACGGTGCGACGGGGACGGGCCTGGGGCGGCGACGGGGACGGGCCCGATGACGGGGACGGGGGCGGCGACGGCGACATCGTCGATTGATCGGGGTGCGCGGGCGGTGCTTCAATGGGGAAACAGAGGAAGAAACAAAGGGAGAATGAAATTTTCGTAAGTGTTCTATATATAGAAGGCACCTTCAGTACCGGTTGGAGCCACCAACCGGTACTAAAGGCCTGTTTTGGCCAGGCCAAGCCGCGGGAAGCACCCCCCTTTAGTACCGGTTCCTGGCTCCAACCGGTACTAAAGGCCCCCCCTTTAGTACCGGTTGGTGCCACCAACCGGTACTAAAGGGGGGTACGCTGCCAGGCGAGGGGCACAAAACTTTAGTCCCACCTCGCTAGCCGAGGGGCACTCACACCTTCTTATAAGCCCCGCCGTCGCTGCTGTCTCGAGCTCCACTCTTAAGCACGCCTTCTGGGCCTACCTCTTCTGCGATGCCCTGTTGGGCCTACTGGGCTAGTGGGCCTGCATCCTGGCCCAACTTGAATATGGGTTTCTAGTCGTATGCAGGCCGCTGTGGCCCAGTAGGTGGGCTTTTTTTTCTTATTTTTTTGCTTTATTTATTTTTGTGAATAACTTAACTTTGAAAATAGATTTTTCAGTGATTCTTTTTTCTTATGTTTAATATTAGTGTGTTTTATCATTATATTCAATTTGGTAATGCTTAGGTTATTTAAAAAATGAAATGCCTTTGTAACGGATGAGTTTTCGTCCGAAACCCTGATACTTCGAAACAGATTGTCCATTTTGTACACGAAGTGCATCCAGTTTTTGCGGTAACCCTCTCTACTTTTTGCACATGCTATGTGGGTGAAATTATGATACCATGCCAACTTTCATCCTTTTCTGAGTTCATTTGAAATGCTTTTCAATTTCAGGGTCATTTAGCTGAAAAAATCAGTAAATGCATGAAAGAATTTGCTTGCACATAAAATTTCTTCGCGTTTCAAATGCCAAAACACATAACTAGCTACCCTAACTATTACAGAGATTCCCTCCTGGGTGTGAAACACAGAAGAAAGTGATGATAGTTAAGCCGATCACATCCCAGATCTTTGGGTGTGAAACTTTTTCTTCGCGTGTGTCCCTTTGCGTCGTAGCCATGGAAAATCTTCATCATTTAACGGGATGCTCGGGTCAATATTCACTGTGAATGGAGCAATTTCATCAAACTTTTCATAATCTTCTGACTTGTCTGTCTTGTCATCCACTCCCATGATGTTTCTCTTCCCAGAAAGAACTATGTGCCGCTTTGGCTCATCGTACGATGCATTCACTTCCTTATCTTTTCTTTTTCTTGGCTTGTTAGACATGTCCTTCACACAGAAAACCTATGCCACATCATTGGCTAGGACGAACGGTTCGTCTGCATACGCAAGATTGTTGAGATCCACTGTTGTCATTCCGTACTGCGGGTCTTCCATTACCCAGCCTCGTGTCATATTAACCCATTTGCACCGAAACAAAGGGACCTTCAAACCACGTCGATAGTCAAGTTCCCATATGTCCTGTATATAACCATAATATGTTTCCTTTCCCGTCTTGGTTTCTGCATCAAAGCGGACACCACTGTTTTGGTTGGTGCTCTTATTATCTTGGGCGATCGTGTAAAATGTATTACCATTTATCTCGTACCCTTTGAAAGTCATTATATTCGAAGATGGTAATTGGGATAGCAAGTACATGTCATCTTCAATAGAGGTGTCATGCATGGTACGTGGTTGCAACCAGCTGGCGAAACTCCTGGTTTGTTCACGTGTAATCCAGTCATCAGACCGCTCCGGGTGTTTGGAGCGTAGCAAATTCTTGTGTTCATCCATATACGGAGCCACCGAGGCAGAATTCTGTAGAACTATGTAGTGTGCTTCAGTGAGAGAATGTCCAGCCATATATACATATTATTTGTTCCCCTCCTAGCGTGCCTTTTCCATCCAGTCTGCCCTTATGCCGCGATTCAGGAACACCAATCGGCTTAAGGTCAGGAATAAAGTCAATACAAAACTCACTGACCTCCTCATTTTGACGGCCCTTGGAGATGCTTCCTTCTGGCCTAGCACGGTTATGAACATATTTCTTTAAGTCTCCCACGAACCTCTCAAAGGGGAACATATTGTGTAGAAATACAGGACCCAAAACGTTAATCTCTTCGCATAGGTGAACTAGGACGTGCGTCATGATGTTGAAGAAGGATGGTGGGAACACCAACTCGAAACTGACAAGACATTGCACCAAATCATTCTGTAACCTTGGTATGATTTCTGGATCGATTACCTTCTGAGAGATTGCATTGAGAAATGCACATAGCTTCACAATGGCTAATCGAACGTTTTCCGGTAGAAGCCCCCTCAATGCAACCGGAAGTACTTGCGTCATAATCACGTGGCAGTCATGAGACTTTAGGTTCTGGAACTTTTTCTCTGCCATGTTTATTATTCCCTTTATATTCGACGAGAAGCCAGATGGTACCTTAATAATGAGTAGGCATTCAAAGAACATTTCCTTCTCTTCTTTGGTAAGAGCGTAGCTTGCATGACCCTGATGTATGCCGTCTTTTCCGTGCATACGTTGCTGGTCCTCCTGTGCCTTAGGTGTATCTTTTGTCATCCCATACACGCCCAAGAAGCCAAGCAGGGTCACACAAAGATTCTTCGTCACGTGCATCACGTCGATTGCGGAGCGGACCTCGAGGTCTTTCCAATAGTGCAGGTCCCAAAATATAGATTTCTTCTTCCACATGGGTGCGCGTCCGTCAGCGTCATTCGGAACAGGTTGTCCACCAGGACCCTTTCTAAAGACCACCTTCAAATCCTTGACCATATCATGTACATCAGCACCAGTACGGTGGCGAGGCTTCGTCCGGTGATCCGCCTCACCTTTGAAATGCTTGCATTTCTTTCTTACGGGATGCCTGCTCGTAAGAAATCGACGATGTCCTAGGTACACATTCTTATTAGCCAAATATATACTGTCGGTATCGTCCAAACAGTGCGTGCATGCGCGGTATCCCTTGTTTGTCTGTCCTGAAAGGTTACTGAGAGCAGGCCAATCATTGATGGTCACGAACAGCAACGCCTTTAGGTCAAATTCTTCCCCCATGTGCTCATCCCACACACGTACACCTGTTCCATTCCATAGTTGTAAGAGTTCTTCAACTAATGGCCTTAGGTACACATCAATGTCGTTGCCGGGTTGCTTAGGGCCTTGGATGAGCACTGGCATCATAATGAACTTCCGCTTCATGCACAACCAAGGAGGAAGGTTATACAAACATAGAGTCACAGGCCAAGTGCTATGGTTGCTGCTCTGCTCCCCAAAAGGATTAATGCCATCTGCGCTTAGACCAAACCATACGCTCCTTGCGTCATTTGCAAACTCCTTCCCGTACTTTCTTTCGATTTTTCTCCACTGTGAACCGTCAGCGGTTAGTGTCAACTTTCCATCTTTCTTACGGTCTTCGCTGTGCCATCGCATCGCCTTGGCATGCTCTTTGTTTTGGAACAAACGTTTCAACCGTGGTATTATAGGAGCATACCACATCACCTTGGCAGGAATCTTCTTCCTGGGGCGCCGGCCCTCGACATCACCAGGGTCATCGCGGCTGATCTTATAGCGCAATACACCACATACCGGGCAAGCGTTCAAATCCTCGTACTCACCACGGTAGAGGATGCAATCATTAGGGCATGCATGTATCTTCTCCACCTCTAACCCTAGAGGGCAGAGAACCTTCTTTGCTTCGTACATACTCTCGGGCAATTCGTTGTCCTTTGGAAGGATATCCTTTATCATTACCAGCAACTTTCCAAATCCCTTGTCAGATACACCATTCTCTGCCTTCCATTGCAGCAATTCCAGTGTGGTGCCCAGTTTTTTCTTGTCAGCTACGCAATTCGGGTACAACAATTTTTTGTGATCCCCTAACATGCACTGCAACTTCTTCTCCAAATCACTTGCGCAGTTTCTCTTTGCATCGGCAATGGCCCGACCTAGATCATCAACGGGCTCATCTGATGCCTCTTCTTCAGCTTCTTCCCGCATTGCCGGCTCAGCTTCTTCCCGCATTACCGGCTCAGCTTCTTCCACCATTGTTGTATCATCGTATTCAGGGAACCCATGGCCAGGATAGCTGTCGTCGTCCTCTTCTTCTTCATTGTCTTCCATCATAACCCCTCTTTATCCGTGCTTGGTCCAAACATTATAATGGGGCATGAAACCAGACTTAAACAGGTGGACGTGAATGGTTCTTGACGTACAGTAATTGTGACCATTCTTACAGCGAGCACATGGACAAGGCATAAAACCATCCGCCCCCTTGTTTGCCTCAGCCGCAAGCAGAAAAGTATGCACGCCCTCAACGAACTGGGGAGAGCATCGGTCATCGTACATCCATTGCCGGCTCATCTTCATTACACAACAACGAATAGAACAAATTAATACAAGTTCATACATAAAGTTCATACAACACTTAAATGCAACAAACAAATAACTCTCTAGCTAAAGCATTTAAATGCAACAACAAATACGATCAAGATCGCAACTAAGGTAACAATGGATCCAACAGCATAATGAAACCAAGCCTCACTATCGATGGCATATTTTCTAATCTTTCTAATCTTCAAGCGCATTTTCTCCATCTTGATCTTGTGATCATCGACGATACCGGCAACATGCAACTCCAATTCCATCTTCTCCCCCTCAATTCTTTTCAATTTTTCTTTCAAGTACTCGTTTTCTCTTTCAACTAAATTTAACCTCTCGGCAATAGGGTAGGTTGGAATTTCCGGTTGATGGGCATAATTTGTAATAAACACGAAATGCAACTAGTTTTAAAAGAGAATATACATACCACATCCGAATCATAACAAGGACTAGGGCCGACGGGGACGGATATCAAAACCATGGCACTATATGTATAACAAACAACGTACAGGTAAGATAATTATACGAGTAACTATATATCCAAATCACACAAACATCAATTTTTATATAAAATTTCATGAACAAGAGGCTCACCACAAGGTGGTGCCGGCGACGGGACGGTGCGGGCGATCCACGGTGGCTACGATGGAGATTTAGAAGGCACTAAGTAAACCACACCTACATATGCAAACTAAATGTTATTTTTGACCTCAAATTGCATATAAATCAAATACTAGCACATATATATATATCATCCCAAATTACTAAACTCACAAATTAATCACTATATAAAGCATTGCAAGAGCTAATCTAGCAACGAGAGATGAAAGGACAAAGTTGCTAACCTTTGTGATCATTTGAATGGATGGGGGCCTTCAAATCTTGACAAATTTTGGGCAAAATGTGTGATGAGCTCGAGAGGAAGAGGGGAAGAACAGAGAGGAGAGGGGAAAGGGGAAGAATAGAGCGAGCTCGGGTGGACGAAGGGTTTATGTAGGACGACCTTTAGTACCGGTTTGTGCCAAGAACCGGTACTAAAGGGGCTGGAGGGGCCCCATACTGACAACATCCTGCCACCACTCTCATTAGTACCGGTTCGTGGCACGAACCGGTGCTAAAGGTTCGCCATGAACCGGTACTAATGAAAGCAGCCTGGTTAGCCGTTGGAACCGGCACTAATGTATACATTAGTGCCGGCTCAAATACAAACCGGCACTAATGTGCTTCATGTTTGACCCTTTTTCCACTAGTGTAGGAGTAGGAGACAAGGAAGGGGAAGGGAGAAGGGAAAGAAGGAGGGGGCGCGGCCCCTCCCCCTAGTCCAATTCGGACTAGGCCTTGGGGGGGCGCGCGGCCTGCCCTAGGCAGCCCCTCTCTCTTTCCCGTATGGCCCAATAAGGCCCAATACTTCTCCCGGCGAATTCCCGTAACTCTCCGGTACTCCGAAAAATACCCGAACCACTCGAAACCTTTCCGATGTCCGAATATAGTCGTCCAATATATCGATCTTTACATCTCGACCATTTCGAGACTCCTCCTCATGTCCCCGATCCCATCCGGGACTCCGAACTCCTTCGGTACATCAAAACTCATAAACTCAAAATATAACTGTCATCGAAACCTTAAGCGTGCGGACCCTACAGTTCGAGAACAATGTAGACATGATCGAGACACATGTCCGGTCAATGACTAATAGCGGGACCTGGATGCCCATAATGGCTCCTACATATTCTACGAAGATCTTTATCGGTCAGACCGCATAACAACATACGTTGTTCCCTTTGTCATCGGTATGTTACTTGCCTGAGATTTGATCGTCGGTATCTCAATACCTAGTTCAATCTTGTTACCGGCAAGTCTCTTTACTCGTTCCGTAATACATCATCTCGCAACTAACTCATTAGTTGCAATGCTTGCAAGGCTTATGTGATGTGCATTACCGAGAGGGCCTAGAGATACCTCTCCGACAATCGGAGTGACAAATCCTAATCTCGAAATACGCCAGCCCAACATGTACCTTTGGAGACACCTGTAGAGCTCCTTTATAATCACCCAGTTATGTTGTGACGTTTGGTAGAACACAAAGTGTTCCTCCGGCAAATGGGAGTTGCATAATCTCATAGTCATATGAACATGTATAAGTCATGAAGAAAGCAATAGCAACATACTAAACGATTGGGTGCTAAGCTAATGGAATGGGTCATGTCAATCAGATCATTCAACTAATGATCTGATCCCGTTAATCAAATAACAACTCTTTGTCCATGGTTAGGAAACATAACCATCTTTGATTAACGAGCTAGTCAAGTAGAGGCATACTAGTGACACTCTGTTTTCTATGTATTCACACATGTATTATGTTTCCGGTTAATACAATTCTAGCATGAATAATAAACATTTATCATGATATAAGTAAATAAATAATAACTTTATTATTGCCTCTAGGGTATATTTCCATCAGTCTCCCACTTGCACTAGAGTCAATAATCTAGATCACATCGCCATGTGATTTAACATCAATAGTTCACATCTTTATGTTATTGGTTCACATCTCCATGTGACTAACACCCAAAGGGTTTACTAGATTCAATAATCTAGTTCACATCGCTATGTGATTAAGACCCAAAAAGTGATCATGTTTTGCTTGTGAGAGAAGTTTAGTCAATAGGTCTTCCACATTCAGATCCGCATGTATTTTGCAAATTTCTATGTCAACAATGCTCTGCATGGAGCTACTCTAGCTAATTGCTCCCACTTTCAATATGTATCCAGATTGAGACTTAGAGTCATCTGGATCAGTGTCAAAACTTGCATCGACGTAACCCTTTACGACGAACCTTTTGTCACCTCCGTAATCGAGAAACATATCCTTATTCTACTAAGGATAATTTTGACCGCTGTCAATAGATCTACTCCTAGATCACTATTGTACTCCCTCTCTTAACACAGTGTATGGTATACAATAGATCTGGTACACAACATGGCATACTTTATAGAACCTATGACTGAGGCATAGGGAATGACTTTCATTCTCTTTCTATCTTCTGCCGTGGTCGGGCTTTGAGTCTTACTCAACTTCACGCCTTGTAACACAAGCAAGAAACTTTTTCTTTGACTGTTCCATTTTGAACTACTTCAAAATCTTGTCAAGGTATGTACTCATCGAAAAAACTTATCAAGCGTCTTGATCTATCTCTATAGATCTTGATACTCAATATGTAAGCAGCTTCACCGAGGTCTTTCTTTGAAAAAACTCCTTTCAAACATTCCTTTATGCTTTGCAGAATAATTCTACATTATCTCCGATCAACAATATGTCTTTCACATATACTTATCAGAAATGATGTAGTGCTCCCACTCACTTTCTTGTAAATACAGGCTTCACTGCAAGTCTGTATAAAACTATATGCTTTGATCAACTCATGAAAGCGTATATTCCAACTCTGAGATGCTTGCACCAGTCCATAGATGGATCGCTGGAGCTTGCATATTTTGTTAGTACCTTTAGGATTGACAAAACCTTCTGGTTGCATCATAAACAACTCTTCTTTAATAAATCCATTAAGGAATGCAGTTTTGTTTATCCATTTGCCAGATTTCATAAAATGCGGCAATTGCTAACATGATTCGGACAGACTTAAGCGTAGATACGAGTGAGAAACTCTCATCGTAGTCAACACCTTGAACTTGTCGAAAACCTTTTTGCGACAATTCTAGTTTTGTAGATAGTAACACTACTATCAGCGTCCGTCTTCCTCTTGAAGATCCATTTAATCTCAATGGCTTGCCGAACATCGGGCAAGTCAACCAAAGTCCACACTTTGTTCTCATACATGGATCCTATCTCAGATTTCATGGCCTCAAGCCATTTATCGGAATCTGGGCTCATCATCGCTTCCTCATAGGTCGCAAGTTTGTCATGGTCAAGTAACATGACCTCCAGAACAGGATTACCATACCACTTTGGTGCGGATCTCAATCTGGTTTACCTACGAGGTTTGGTAGTAACTTGATCTGAAGTTACATGATCATCATCATTAGCTTCCTCACTAATTGGTGTAGGAGTCACAGGAACAAATTTCTGTGATGAACTACTTTCCAATAAAGGAGAAGGTACAATTACCTTATCAAGTTTTCTACTTTCCTCCCACTCACTTCTTTCAAGAGAAACTCCTTCTCTGGAAAGGATCCATTCTCAGTCAACGAATATCTTGCCTTCGGATCTGTGATAGAAGGTGTACCCAACATTTTCTTTAGGGTATCCTATGAAGATGCACTTTTCCGATTTGGGTTTGAGCTTATCAGGATGAAACTTTTTCACATAAGCATCACAACCCCAAACTTTAAGAAACGACAACTTTGGTTTCTTGCCAAACCACAGTTCATAAGGCGTCGTCTCAACGGATTTTGATGGTGCCCTATTCAACGTGAATGCAGCTGTCTCTAATGCATAACCCCAAAACGATAGTGGTAGATCGGTAAGAGATATCATAGATCGCACCATATCTAATAAAGTACGGTTATGATGTTCGGACACACCATTACATTGTGGTGTTCCAGGTGGCATGAGTAGTGAAACTATTTCACATTGTTTTTAACTGAAGGCCAAACTCATAACTCAAATACTCTTCTCTACGATCAGGTCGTAGAAACTTTATTTTCTTGTTACGATGATTTTTCACTTCACTCTGAAATTCTTTGAACTTTTCAAATGTTTCAGACTTATGTTTCATCAAGTAGATATACTCATATCTGCTCAAATCATCTGTGAAGATCAGAAAATAATGATACCTGTCGCGAGCCTCAATATTCATCGGACCACATACATTAGTATGTATGATTTCCAACAAATCTGTTGCTCGCTCCATTGTTCTGAAGAACAGAGTCTTAGTCATCTTGCCCATTAGGCATGGTTCGCAAGCATCAACTGATTCATAACCAACTGATTCCAAAAGCCCATCAGCATGGAGTTTCTTCATGCGCTTTACACCAATATGACCTAAACGGCAGTGCTACAAATAAGTTGCACTATCATTATTAACTTTGCATCTTTTGGTTTCAATATTAT
The DNA here is from genome assembly GCF_018294505.1 of Triticum aestivum. Lineage (NCBI taxonomy): Eukaryota > Viridiplantae > Streptophyta > Magnoliopsida > Poales > Poaceae > Triticum > Triticum aestivum. Next base: position 27,869,503 of record NC_057809.1, read on the forward strand.
GATTATGTGTATCACTACAATCGAGATCCAACGAACTATTTTCATTGGGTGTGTAACCATATAAGGTTTTATTCATGTAAACAGAACAACAATTTATTCTCTTACTTAAATGAATAACCGTATTACAATAAACATGATCAAATCATATTCATGCTCAACGCAAACACCAAATAACACTTATTTAGGTTCAACACTAATCCTGAAATTATAGGGAGTGTGCGATGATGATCATATCAATCTTGGAACCACTTCCAACATACATCATCACTTCACCCTTAACTAGTCTCTGTTTATTTTGCAACTCCCGTTTCGAGTTACTAATCTTTGCAACTGAACTAGTATCAAATACTGAGGGGTTGCTATAAACACTTGTAAAGTACACATCAATAACATGTATATCAAATATACTTATGTTCACTTTGCCATCCTTCTTATCCGCCAATCACTTGGGGTAGTTCCGCTTCTAGTGACCAGTGCCTTTGCAGTAGAAGCACTTAGTCTCAGGCTTAGGACCAGACTTGGGCTTCTTCACTTGAGCAGCAACTTGCTTGCTGTTCTTCTTGAAGTTCCCCTTCTTCCCTCTGCCCTTTTCTTGAAACTAGTGGTCTTGTCAACCATCAACACCTGATGTTTTTCTTGATTTCTACCTTCATTGATTTCAGCATCACGAAGAGCTTGGGAGTTGTTTCCGTTATCCCTTGCATATTATGGTTCATCACGAAGTTCTACTAACTTGGTGATGGTGACTAGAGAATTCTGTCAATCACTATCTTATCTGGAAGATTAACTCCCACTTGGTTCAAGCAATTGTAGTACCCAGACAATCTGAGCACGTGCTCACTAGTTGAGCGATTCTCCTCCATCTTTTAGCTATAGAACTTGTTGGAGACTTCATATCTCTCAAGTCGGGTATTTGCTTGAAATATTAACTTCAACTCCTAGAACATCTCATATGGTCCATGATGTTCAAAACGTCTTTGAAGTCCTGATTCTAAGCCATTAAGCATGGTGCACTAAACTATCAAGTAGTCATCATATTGGGCTAGCCAAACGTTCATAACGTCGGCATCTGCTCCTGCAATAGGTCTGTCACCTAGCGGTGCATCAAGGACATAATTCCTCTATGCAGCAATGAGGATAAAACTCAGATCACGGATCCAATCCGCATCATTGCTACTAACATCTTTCAACACAATTTTCTCTAGGAACATATCAAAATAAACATAGGGAAGCAACAACGCGAGCTATTGATCTACAACATAATTTGCAAAATACTACCAGGACTAAGTTCATGATAAATTTAAGTTCAATTTAATCATATTACTGGAGAACTCCCACTTAGATAGACATCCCTCTAATCCTCTAAGTGATCACGTGATCCAAATCAACTAAACCATGTCCGATCACCACGTGAGATGGAGTAGTTTCATTGGTGAACATCACTATGTTGATCATATCTACTATCTGATTCACGCTCGACCTTTCGGTCTCCGTGTTCCGAGGCCATATCTGTATATGCTTGCCTCGTCAAGTATAACCTGAGTATTCCGCGTGTGCAACTGTTTTACACCCGTTGTATTTGAACGTAGAGCCTATCACACCCGATCATCACGTGGTGTCTCAGCACGAAGAAGTTTCGCAACGGTGCATACTCAGGGAGAACACTTCTTGATAATTAGTGAGAGATCATCTTAAAATGCTACCGTCAAACTAAGCAAAAATAAGATGTATAAAAGATAAACATCATATGCAATCAAAATATGTGACATGATATGGCCATCATCATCTTGCTTCTTTGATCTCCATCTCCAAAGTACTGTCATGATCTATATCGTCATCGGCATGACACCATGATCTCCATCATCTTGATCTATATCAATGTGTCGTCACGTGGTCGTCTCGCCAACAATTGCTCTTGCAACTATTGCTATCGCATAGCGATAAAGTAAAGCAATTATTGGACGCTTGCATCTTATGTAATAGAGAGACAACCATAAGGATTTTGCCAGTTGTTGATAACTTCAACAAAACATGATCATCTCATACAACAACTTATATCTCATCACGTCTTGACCATATCACATCACAACATGCCCTGCAAAAACAAGTTAGACGTCCTCTACTTTGTTGTTGCAAGTTTTACGTGGCTGCTACGGGCTTAAGCAAGAACCAATCTTACCTACGCATCAAAACCACAACGATAGTTTGTCAAGTTGGTGCTGTTTTAACCTTCGCAAGGACCGGGCGTAGCCACACTCGGTTCAACTAAAGTTGGAGAAACTGTCACCCCCAAGCCACCTATGTGCAAAGCACGTCGGGAGAACCGGTCTCGCGTAAGCATACGCGTAATGTCGGTCTGGGCCGCTTCATCCAACAATACCGCCGAACCAAAGTATGACATGCTGGTAAGCAGTATGACTTATATCGCCCACAACTCACTTGTGTTCTACTCGTGCATATAACATCAACACATAAAACCTAGGCTCAAATGCCACTGTTGGGGAACGTAGTAATTTCAAAAAATTTCCTACGCACACGCAAGATCATGGTGATGCATAGCAACGAGAGGGGAGAGTGTTGTCAACGTAGCCTTGTAGACCGAAGCAGAAGCGTTGACGCAACGTAGAGGAAGTAGTCGTACGTCTTCCCGATCCGACCGATCCAAGCACCATTACTCCGGCACCTCCGAGTTCTTGGCACACGTTCAGCTCGGTAACGATCCCCAGGCTCCGATCCAGCAAAGCGTCGGCGAGGAGTTCCATCAGCACGACGGCGTGGTGACGATCTTGATGTTCTACCGTCGCAGGGCTTCGCCTAAGCACCGCTACAATATGACCGAGGTGTAATATCGTGGAGAGGGGCACCGCACACGGCTAAGGAACGATCACGAAGATCAACTTGTGTGTCCATGGGGTGCCCCCTGCCCCCGTATATAAAGGAGTGGAGGAGGGGAGGGCTGGCCCTCTCTATGGCGCGCCCTAGGGGAGTCCTACTCCCAACGGGAGTAGGATTCCCCCTTTTCCTAGTCCAACTAGGAGTCCTTCCATGTAGTAGGAGTAGGAGACAAGGAAGGGGAAGGGAGAAGGGAAAGAAGGAGGGGGCGCGGCCCCTCCCCCTAGTCCAATTCGGACTAGGCCTTGGGGGGCGCACGGCCTGCCCTAGGCAGCCCCTCTCTCTTTCCCGTATGGCCCAATAAGGCCCAATACTTCTCCCGGCGAATTCCTGTAACTCTCCGGTACTCCGAAAAATACCCGAACCACTCGGAACCTTTCCGATGTCCGAATATAGTCGTCCAATATATCGATCTTTACGTCTCGACCACTTCGAGACTCCTCGTCATGTCCCCGATCCCATCCGGGACTCCGAAATCCTTCGGTACATCAAAACTCATAAACTCATAATATAACTGTCATCGAAACCTTAAGCGTGCGGACACTACGGTTCGAGAACAATGTAGACATGACTGAGACACGTCTCCAGTCAATAACCAATAGCGGGACCTGGATGCCCATATTGGCTCCTACATATTCTACGAAGATCTTTATCGGTCAGACCGCATAACAACATACGTTGTTCCCTTTGTCATCGGTATGTTACTTGCCCGAGATTTGATCGTCGGTATCTCAATACCTACTTCAATCTCGTTACCGGCAAGTCTCTTTACTCGTTCCGTAATACATCATCTCGCAACTAACTCATTAGTTGCAATGCTTGCAAGGCTTATGTGATGTGCATTTCCGAGAGGGCCCAGAGATACCTCTCCGACAATCGGAGTGACAAATCCTAATCTCGAAATACGCAAACCCAACATGTACCTTTGGAGACACCTGTAGAGCTCCTTTATAATCACCCAGTTACGGTGTGACGTTTGGTAGCACACAAGGTGTTCCTCCGGCAAACGGGAGTTGCATAATCTCATAGTCATAGGAACATGTATAAGTCATGAAGAAAGCAATATCAACATACTAAACGATCGGGTGCTAAGCTAATGGAATGGGTCATGTGAATCAGATCATTCAACTAATGATGTGATCTCGTTAATCAAATAACAACTCTTTGTCCATGGTTAGGAAACATAACCATCTTTGATTAACGAGCTAGTCAAGTAGAGGCATACTAGTCACACTCTGTTTGTCTATGTATTCACACATGTATTATGTTTCCGGTTAATACAATTCTAGCATGTATAATAAACATTTATCATGATATAAGGAAATAAATAATAATTTTATTATAGCCTCTAGGGCATATTTACTTCATGGATTGCCTACCAAAGATGGCAATAGCTAGATCTATCCTTGCTTGTTATGCCTAACTAGGGGCGTTAAACGATAGCGCTTTTTGGGAGGCAACCCAATTTTGTTTTTATTCCTTGATTTTTGCTCCTGTTTAGTAATAAATAATTTATCTAGCCTCTGTTTTGGTTGTGTTCTTTGTGTTTAATTAGTGTTTGTGCCAGGTAGAACCGTTAGGAAGACTTGGGGAAAGTCTTGTTACACTTGCTGTAAAAAACAGAAACTTCAGCGCTCACGAGAACTGCTGCCATTTTTATTTGGAAAGTGCTATTTAGTTAATTATTTCCGCAGATGATTAATAGATAAATTCCTCACGTCCAGCACTTTATTTTAGAATTTTTGGGGTTCCAGCTCTTGAGCTAGCTACAGATTACTACAGACTGTTCTGTATTTGAAACATTCTGTTTTTTCGTGTGTTGTTTGCTTATTTTGATGAACCTATGGCTAGTAAAATAGTTTATAAACCACAGAGAAGTTGGAATACAGTAGTTATAACACCAATATAAATAAATAATGAGTTCATTAAAGTACCTTGAAGTGGTCTTTTTTATTTTCTTTCGCTAACGGAGCTCACAAGATTTTCTACTTCAAGTTTGTGTTGTGAAGTTTTCAAGTTTTGGGTAAAAATTTGATGGATTATGGAACAAGTAGTGACAAGAGCCGAAGCTTGGGGATGCCCATGGCACCCCCAAGATAATCTAATTACACCTAAAAGCCAAAGCTTGGGGATGCCCGGGAAGTCATCCCCTCTTTCGTCTACTTCTATGGGTAACTTTACTTGGAGCTATATTTTTATTCGCCACAAGATATGTGTTTTGCTTGGAGCGTCTTGTATTGTTTGACTCTTTATTTTTTAGTTTACCACAATCATCCTTGCTGTACACACCTTTTGAGAGAGCCATACATGATTTGGAATTTGTTAGAATACTCTATGGGCTTCGCTTATATCTTTTGAGTTATATAGTTTTGCTCTAGTACTTCACTTATATCTTTTAGAGCACGGTGGTGGATTTGTTTTATAAAAACTATTGATCTCTCATGCTTCACTTAGATTATTTTGAGATGCTTAATAGCATGGTAATTTGCTTAAAATCCTAATATGCTAGGTATTCAAAGTTAGTAAAATTTTCTTACGAGTGTTTTTAATACTAAGAGAAGTTTGATGCTTGATGATTGTTTTGAGATATGGAGGTAATAATATCAAAGTCGTGCTAGTTGAGTAGTTGTGAAATTGAGAAATACTTGTGTTGAAATTTGCATGTCCCGTAGCATGCACGTATTGTAAACGTTGTGTAACAAATTTGAAACATGAGGTGTTATTTGATTGTCTTCCTTATGAGTGGCGGTCGGGGACGAGCGATGGTCTTTTCCTACCAATCTATTGTTTGGGAACGTACTAATTTCAAAAAAAATCCTACGCACACGCAAGACCATGGTGATGCATAGCAACGAGAGGGGAGAGTGTGATCTACGTACCCTTGTAGATCAACAGCGGAAGCGTTGATGCAACATAGAGGAAGTAGTCGTACGTCTTCCTGATCCGACCGATCGAAGCACCATTACTCCGGCACCTCCGAGTTCTTAGCACACGTACAGCTCGATGACGATCCCGGGCTCCGATCCAGCAAAGGGTCGGGGAGGAGTTCCGTCAGCACGACGGCGTGGTGACGATCTTGATGTTCTACCGTCGCAGGGCTTCGCCTAAGCACTGCTACAATATGATGGAGGTGGAATATGGTGGCACGGGGCACCGCACACGGCTAAGGAACGATCTCAATGATCAACTTGTGTGTCTAGAGGTGCCCCCTGCCTCCGTATATAAAGGAGCCAAGGGGGAGGGGGCCGCCGGCCAGGAGGAGGGCGCAGGAGGAGTCCTACTCCTACCGGGAGTAGGACTCCCCCCCCCCAATCCTAGTTGGACTAGGATTCCCCGAGGGGGAAAGAGAGAGAGGGGGGCCGGCCACCTCTCCTAGTCCTAATAGGACTACGGGAGGGGGGAGGCGCGCGGCCACCTTGGGCTGCCCCTTTCTCCTTTCCACTAAAGCCCATCAAGGCCCATATGGCTCCCGGGGGGTTCCGGTAACCTCCCGGTACTCCGGTAAAATCCCGATTTCACCCGGAACACTTCCGATGTCCAAATATAGGCTTCCAATATATCAATCTTTATGTCTCGACCATTTCGATACTCCTCGTCATGTCTGTGATCACATCCGGGACTCCGAACTAACTTCGGTACATCAAAATGCATAAACTCATAATAACTGTCATCGTAACGTTAAGCGTGTGGACCCTACGGTTCGAGAATAATGCAGACATGACTGAGACACATCTCCGGTCAATAACCAATAGCAGGACCTGGATGCCTATATTGGCTCCTACATTTTCTACGAAGATCTTTATCAGTCACACCGCATAACAACATATGTTGTTCCCTTTGTCATCGGTATGTCATTTGCCCGAGATTCGATCGTCAGTATCCAATACCTAGTTCAATCTCGTTACCGGCAAGTCTCTTTACTCGTTCCGTAATACATCATCTCGCAACTAACTCATTAGTTGCAATGCTTGCAAGGCTTAAGTGATGTGCATTACCGAGAGGGCCCAGAGATACCTCTCCGACAATCGGAGTGACAAATCCTAATCTCGAAATACGCCAACCCAACATCTACCTTTGGAGACACCTGTAGTACTCCTTTATGATCACCCAGTTACGTTGTGATGTTTGGTAGCACCCAAAGTGTTCCTCCGGTAAACGGGAGTTGCATAATCTCATAGTCATAGGAACATGTATAAGTCATGAAGAATAGCAACAGCAACATACTAAACGATCGGGTGCTAAGCTAATGAAATGGGTCATGTCAATCAGATCATTCAACTAATGATGTGACCTCGTTAATCAAATAACAACTCTTTGTTCATGGTTAGGAAACATAACCATCTTTGATTAACGAGCTAGTCAAGTAGAGGCATACTAGTGACACTCTGTTTGTCTATGTATTCACACATGTATTATGTTTCCGGTTAATACAATTCTAGCATGAATAATAAACATTTATCATGATATAAGGAAATAAATAATAACTTTATTATTGCCTCTAGGGCATATTTCCTTCAGTCTCCCACTTGCACTAGAGTCAATAATCTAGATTACACAGTAATGATTCTAACACCCATGGAGCCTTGGTGCTGATCATGTTTTGCTCGTGGAAGAGGCTTAGTCAACGGGTCTGCAATATTCAGATCCATATGTATCTTGCAAATCTCTATGTCTCCCACCTAGACTAGATCCCGGATGGAATTGAAGCGTCTCTTGATGTGCTTGGTTCTCTTGTGAAATCTGGATTCCTTTGCCAAGACAATTGCACCAGTATTGTCACAAAAGATTTTCATTGGACCCGATGCACTAGGTATGACACCTAGATCGGATATGAACTCCTTCATCCAGACTCCTTCGTTTGCTGCTTCCGAAGCAGCTATGTATTCTGCTTCACATGTAGATCCCGCTACGACGCTTTGTTTAGAACTGCACCAACTGACAGCTCCACCGTTTAATGTAAACACGTATCCGGTTTGCGATTTAGAATCGTCCGGATCAGTGTCAAAGCTTGCATCAACGTAACCTCTTACGGTGAGCTCTTTGTCACCTCCATATACGAGAAACATATCCTTAGTCCTTTTCAGGTATTTCAGGATGTTCTTGACCGCTGTCCAGTGATCCACTCCTGGATTACTTTGGTACCTCCCTGCTAAACTTATAGCAAGGCACACATCAGGTCTGGTACACAGCATTGCATACATGATAGAGCCTATGGCTGAAGCATAGGGAACATCTTTCATTTTCTCTCGATCTTCTGCAGTGGTCGGGCATTGAGTCTGGCTCAACTTCACACCTTGTAACACAGGCAAGAACCCTTTCTTTGCTTGATCCATTTTGAACTTCTTCAAAATCTTGTCAAGGTATGTGCTTTGTGAAAGTCCAATTAAGCGTCTTGATCTATCTCTATAGATCTTTATGCCTAATATGTAAGCAGCTTAACCGAGGTCTTTCATTGAAAAACTCTTATTCAAGTATACCTTTATGCTATCCAGAAATTCTATATCATTTCCAATCAGCAATATGTCATCCACATATAATATCAGAAATGCTACAGAGTTCCCACTCACTTTCTTGTAAATACAGGCTTCACCGAAAGTCTGTATAAAACCAAATGCTTTGATCACACTATCAAAGCGTTTATTCCAACTCCGAGAGGCTTCCACCAGTCCATAAATGGATCGCTGGAGCTTGCACACTTTGTTAGCTCCCTTTGGATCGACAAAACCTTCCGGTTGCATCATATACAACTCTTCTTCCAGAAATCCATTCAAGAATGCAGTTTTGACATCCATCTGCCAAATTTCATAATCATAAAATGCGGCAATTGCTAACATGATTCGGACAGACTTAAGCATCGCTACGGGTGAGAAGGTCTCATCGTAGTCAACCCCTTCAACTTGTCGAAGACCTTTTGCGAGAAGTCGAGCTTCGTAGACAGTAACATTACCATCACCGTCAGTCTTCTTCTTGAAGATCCATTTATTCTCAATTGCTTGCCGATCATCGGGCAAGTCAACCAAATCCATACTTTGTTCTCATACATGGATCCCATCTCAGATTTCATGGCTTCAAGCCACTTTGCGGAATATGGGCTCACCATCGCTTCTTCATAGTTCGTAGGTTCATCATGATCTAGCAGCATGATTTCCAGAACAGGATTACCGTACCACTCTGGTGCAGATCTCGCTCTGGTTGATCTACGAGGTTCAGTAGTATCTTGTCCTGAAGTTTCATGATCTTTATCATTAGCTTCCTCACTAATTGGTATAGGTGTCGCAGAAACAGTTTTTCTGTGATGTACTACTTTCCAATAAGGGAGCAGGTATAGTTACCTCGTCAAGTTCTACTTTCCTCCCACTCACTTCTTTCGAGAGAAACTCCTTCTCTAGAAATGATCCATTCTTAGCAATGAATGTCTTACCTTCGGATTTGTGATAGAAGGTGTACCCAACAGTCTCCTTTGCGTATCCTATGAAGACACATTTCTCCGATTTGGGCTCGAGCTTATGAGGTTGAAGCTTTTTCACATAAGTATCGCAGCCCCAAACTTTAAGAAACGACAACTTTGGTTTCTTGCCAAACCACAGTTCATAAGGCGTCGTCTCAGCAGATTTTGATGGTGCCGTATTTAGCGTGAATGTGAGCGTCTCTAAAGCATAACCCCAAAACGATAGCGGTAAATCAGTAAGAGACATCATAGATCGCACCATATCTAGTAAAGTACGATTCCGATGTTCGGACACACCATTACACTGTGGTGTTCCAGGTGGCGTGAGTTGCGAAACTATTCCACAATTTTTCAAATGTACACCAGACTCGTAACTCAAATATTCTCCTCCACGATCAGATCGTAGAAACTTTATTTTCTTGTTATGATGATTTTCAACTTCACTCTGAAATTCTTTGAACTTTTCAAATGTTTCAGACTTATGTTTCATTAAGTAGATATACCCATATCTGCTTAAGTCATCTGTGAAGGTGAGAAAATAACGATATCCACCACGAGCCTCAATATTCATCGGACCACATACATCAGTATGCATGATTTCCAACAAATCTGTTGCTCTCTCCATAGTACCGGAGAACGGTGTTTTAGACATCTTGCCCATGGGGCACGGTTCGCAAGTACCAAGTGATTCATAATCAAGTGGTTCCAAAAGTCCATCGGTATGGAGTTTCTTCATGCGCTTTATACCGATATGACCTAAACGGCAGTGCCACAAATTAGTTGCACTATCATTATCAACTCTGCATCTTTTCGCCTCAACATTATGAATATATGTGTTACTACTATCGAGATTCATCGAAAATAGACCACTCCTCAAAGGTGCATGACCATAAAAGATATTACTCATATAAATAGAACAACCATTATTCTCTGATTTAAATGAATAACCGTCTCGCATCAAACAAGTTCCAGATATAATGTTCATGCTCAACGCTGGAACCAAATAACAATTATTTAGGTCTAATATTAATCCCGAAGGTAGATGTAGAGGTAGCGTGCTGACCGCGATCACATCGACTTTGGAACCGTTTCCCACGCGCATCGTCACCTCGTCCTTCGCCAGTGTTCGCTTAATCCGTAGTCCCTGTTTCGAGTTGCAAATATTAGCAACAGAACCAGTATCACATACCCAGGTGCTACTGCGAGCTCTAGTAAGGTACACATCAATAACATGTATATCACATATACCTTTGTTCACCTTGCCATCCTTCTTATCCGCCAATACTTGGGGCAGTTCCGCTTCCAGTGACCAGTCTGCTTGCAGTAGAAGCACTCAGTTTCAGGCTTAGGTCCAGACTTGGGTTTCTTCTCTTGAGCAGCAACTTGCTTGCCGTTCTTCTTGAAGTTCCCCTTCTTCTTCCCTTTGCCCTTTTTCTTGAAACTAGTTGTCTTACTGACCATCAACACTTGATGCTCCTTTTTGATTTCTACCTCCGCAGCTTTCAGCATTGCGAAGAGCTCGGGAATAGTCTTGTTCATCCCTTGCATATTATAGTTCATCACAAAGCTCTTGTAGCTTGGTGGCAGTGATTGGAGAATTCTGTCAATGACGCAATCATCTAGAAGATTAACTCCCATCTGAATCAAGTGATTATTATACCCAGACATTCTGAGTATATGCTCACTGACAGAACTGTTCTCCTCCATCTTGCAGCTATAGAACTTATTGGAGACTTCATATCTCTCAATCCGGGCATTTTCTTGAAATATTAACTTCAACTCCTGGAACATCTCATATGCTCCATGACGTTCAAAACGTCGTTGAAGTCCCGATTCTAAGCCGTAAAGCATGGCACACTGAACTATCAAGTAGTCATCAGCTTTGCTCTGCCAGACGTTCATAACATCTAGTGTTGCTCCAGCAGCAGGCCTGGCACCTAGCGGTGCTTCCAAGACGTAATTCTTCTGAGCAACAATGAGGATAATCCTCAAGTTACGGACCCAGTCCGTGTAATTGCTACCATCATCTTTCAACTTTGCTTTCTCAAGGAACGTATTAAAATTCAACGAAACAACAACACGAGCCATCTATCTACAATCAACATAAACAAGCAAGATACTATCAGGTACTAAGTTCATGATAAGTTTAAGTTCAATTTAATCAAATTACTTAAGAACTCCCACTTAGATAGACATCCCTCTAATCGTCTAAGTGATCACGTGATCCAAATCAACTAAACCATAACCGATCATCACGTGAGATGGAGTAGTTTTCAATGGTGAACATCGTTATGTTGATCATATCTACTATATGATTCATGCTCGACCTTTCGTTCTCCGTGTTCCGAGGCCATATCTGCATACGCTAGGCTCGTCAAGTTTAACCTGAGTATTCTGCGTGTGCAAAAACTGGCTTGCACCCGTTGTAGATGGACGTAGAGCTTATCACACCCGATCATCACGTGGTGTCTGGGCACGACGAACTTTGGCAGCAGTGCATACTCAGGGAGAACACTTCTTGATAATTTAGTGAGATATCATCTTATAATGCTACCGTCAATCAAAGCAAGATAAGATGCATAAAAAGATAAACATCACATGCAATCAATATAAGTGATATGATATGGCCATCATCATCTTGTGCTTGTGATCTTCATCTCCGAAGCACCGTCATGATCACCATCGTCACCGGTGCGACACCTTGATCTCCATCGTAGCATCGTTGTCGTCTCGCCAATCTTATGCTTCCACGACTATCGCTACCGCTTAGTGATAAAGTAAAGCATTACATCGCGATTGCATTGCATACAATAAAGCGACAACCATATGGCTCCTGCCAGTTGCCGATAACTCGGTTACAAAACATGATCATCTCATACAATAAAATTTAGCATCATGTCTTGACCATATCACATCACAACATGCCCTGCAAAAACAAGTTAGACGTCCTCTACTTTGTTGTTGCAAGTTTTACGTGGCTGCTACGGGCTTAAGCAAGAACCAATCTCACCCACGCATCAAAACCACAACGATAGTTTGTCAAATAGACTCCGTTTTATCCTTCGGAAGGACCGGGCGTAGCCACACTCGGTTCAACTAAAGTTGGAGAAACAGTCGCCCGCAAGGCACCTGTGTGCAAAGCACGTCGGGGGAACCGGTCTCACGTAAGCGTACGCGTAATGTTGGTCCGGGTCGTCTCGTCCAACAATACCGCCGAACCAAAGTATGACATGCTAGTAGGCAGTATGACTTGTATCACCCACAACTCACTTGTGTTCTACTCGTGCATATAACATCAAACCATAAAACCTAGGCTCGGATGCCACTGTTTGGGAACGTAGTAATTTCAAAAAAATTCCTACGCACACGCAAGATCATGGTGATGCATATCAACGAGAGGGGAGAGTGTGATCTACGTACCCTTGTAGATCAATAGCGGAAGCATTGACGCAATGTAGAGGAAGTAGTCGTACGTCTTCCTTATCCGATCGATCCAAGCACCATTACTCCGGCACCTCTGAGTTCTTAGCACACGTACAGCTCGATGACGATCCCCGGGCTCCGATCCAGCAAAGCGTCGGGGGGGAGTTCCGTCAACACGACGGCGTGGTGATGATCTTGATGTTCTACCATCGCAGGGCTTCGCCTAAGCACTGCTCCAATATGATCGAGGTGGAATATGGTGGCAGGGGGCACCGCACACGGCTAAGGAACGATCTCAATGATCAACTTGTGTGTCTAGAGGTGCCCCCTGCCTCCGTATATAAAGGAGCCAAGGGGGAGGGGGCCGCCGGCCAGGAGGAGGGCGCAGGAGGAGTCCTACTCCTACCAGGAGTAGGACTCCCCCCCCCCAATCCTAGTTGGACTAGGATTCCCCGAGGGGGAAAGAGAGAGGGGGGGCCGGCCACCTCTCCTAGTCCTAATAGGACTAGGGGAGGGGGGAGGCGCGCGGCCACCTTGGGCTGCCCCTTTCTCCTTTCCACTAAAGCCCATCAAGGCCCATATGGCTCCCGGGGGGTTCCGGTAACCTCCCGGTACTCCGGTAAAATCCCGATTTCACCCGGAACACTTCCGATGTCCAAATGTAGGCTTCCAATATATCAATCTTTATGTCTCGACCATTTCGAGACTCCTCGTCATGTCCGTGATCACATCCGGGACTCCGAACTAACTTTGGTACATCAAAATGCATAAACTCATAATAACTGTCATCGTAACGTTAAGCGTGTGGACCCTACGGTTCGAGAATAATGCAGACATGACTGAGACACATCTCCGGTCAATAACCAATAGCGGGACCTGGATGCCCATATTGGCTCCTACATTTTCTCCGAAGATCTTTATCGGTCAGACCGCATAACAAAATACGTTGTTCCCTTTTCATCGGTATGTTACTTGCCCGAGATTTGATCGTTGGTATCTCAATACCTAGTTCAATCTCGTTACCGGCAAGTCTCTTTACTCGTTCCGTAATACATCATCTCGCAACTAACTCATTAGTTGCAATGCTTGCAAGGCTTATGTGATGTGCATTACCGAGAGGGCCCAGAGATACCTCTCCGACAATCGGAGTGACAAATCCTAATCTCGAAATACGCCAACCCAACATCTACCTTTGGAGACACCTGTAGAGCTCCTTTATAATCACCCAGTTACATTGTGACGTTTGTTAGCACACAAAGTGTTCCTCCGGGAAACGGGAGTTGCATAATCACATAGTCATAGGAACATGTATAAGTCATGAAGAAAGCAGTAGCAACATACTAAACGATCGGGTGCTAAGCTAATGAAATGGGTCATGTCAATCAGATCATTCAACCAATGATGTGACCTCGTTAATCAAATAACAACACCTTGTTCATGGTTAGGAAACATAACCATCTTTGATTAACGAGCTAGTCATGTAGAGGCATACTAGTGACACTAAGTTTGTCTATGTATTCACACATGTATTATGTTTCCGGTTAATACAATTCTAGTATGAATAATAAACATTTATCATGATATAAGGAAATAAATAATAACTTTATTATTGCCTCTAAGGCATATTTCCTTCATCTATCCCCCTAGGAGCATGCGCGTAGTACCGAGGTTTTTGATGACTTGTAGATTTTTGCAATGAGTATGTGAGTTCTTTATGACTAATGTTGAGTCCATGAATTATACGCACTCTCACCCTTCCATCCTTGCTAGCCTCTTCGGTACCGTGCATTGCCCTTTCCCACATTGAGTGTTGGAGCAAACTTCGCCAATGCATCCAAACCCTGTGATATGATACGCTCTTTCACACATAAACCTCCTTATATCTTCCTCAAAACAGCCACCATACCTACCTATTATGGCATTTCCATAGCCATTCCGACTTATATTGCCATGCAACTTTCCACCATTCCGTTCATCATGACACATTTAGCATTGTCATATTGCTTAGCATAATCATGTAGTTGACATAGTATTTGTGGCAAAGCCACCGTTCATAATTCTTTCCTACATGTCACTATTGGTCCACTGCATATCCGGTACACCGCCGGAGGCATTTATATAGAGTCATACTTTGTTCTAGTATCGAGTAGTAATTATTGAGTTGTAAATAAATAGAAGTGTGATGATCATCATTAATAGAGCATGGTCCCAAAAAGAGAAAAAAGGAAGGGCCAAAAAAAGGCCAAATAAAAAAATATAAAAAAGGGGGGCAATGCTACTATCCTTTTTTTCCACACTTGTGATTCAAAGTAGCACCGTAATCTTCATGATAGAGAGTATCTTGATTTGTCACTTTCATATACTAGTGGGAATTTTGCATTGTAGAACAATGGGCCTCCTCAAGTGCCCTAGCTCTTCGTGAGCAAGCAAGTTGGATGCACACCCACTTAGTTTCTTTTGTTGAGCTTTCATACATTTATAGCTCTAGTGCATCCGTTGCATGGCAATCCTTACTCCTTGCATTAACATCAATCGATGGGCATCTCCATAGCCCATTGATTAGCCTCATTGATGTGAGACTTTCTCCTTTTTGTCTTCTCCACATAACCCCAGTGATTATATTCTATTCCACCCATAGTTTTATGTCCATGGCTTGCAATCATATATTGCGTGAAAGTTTATAGGTTTGAGATCACTAAAGTATGAAACAATTGCTTGGCTTGTCATCGGGGTTGTGCATGATGAGAGCATTCTTGTGTGAAGAAAATGAAGCATGATTAAACTATATGATTTTGTAGGGATGAACTTTCTTTGGCCATGTTATTTTGAGAAGACATAATTGCTCAGTTAGTATGCTTGACTCTTTTGGATCTGAATATTCATACCACAAGTAAGAAGAATTACATTAAAATCATGCCAAGTAGCACTCCGCATCAAAAATTCTGTTTTTATCATTTACCTACTCTAGGACGAGCAGGAATTAAGCTTGGGGATGCTTGATACGTCTCCAACGTAACTATAATTTTTGATTGCTCCATGCTATATTATCTACTGTTTTGGACAATATTGGGCTTTATTATCCACTTTTATATTATTTTGTAACTAACCTATTATCTACTGTTTTGGACAATATTGCCTAGATTTGCTGTTTTTTTGCCTGTTTTAGGGTTTCGAAGAAAAGGAATATCAAACGGAGTCCAAACGGAATGAAACCTTCGGGAACGTGATTTTCTCAACGAACAAGACCCAGGAGACTTGGACCCTCCGTCAAGACACAAAAGAGGAGGCCACGAGGTAGAGGGCGTGCCTACCCCCCCCCCCTGCGCGCCCACCACCCTCGTGGGCCCCCTGTTGCTCCACCGACGTACTCCTTCCTCCTATATATACCTACGTACCCCCAAACGATCATATACGGAGCCAAAACCCTAATTCCACCGCCGCAACTTTCTGTATCCACGAGATCCCATCTTGGGGCCTGTTCCGGAGCTCCGCCAGAGGGGGCATCGATCACGGAGTGCTTCTACATCAACACCATAACCTCTCCGATGAAGTGTGAGTAGTTCACCTCAGACCTACTGTTCCATAGTTATTAGCTAGATGGCTTCTTCTCTCTTTTTGGATCTAAATACAATGTTCTCCCCCTCTCTTGTGGAGAATTATTCGATGTAATCTTCTTTTTGCGGTGTGTTTGTTGAGACCGATGAATTGTGGGTTTATGATCAAGTCTATCTATGAATAATATTTCAATCTTCTCTGAATTATTTTATGTATGATTGGTTATCTTTGCAAGTCTCTTCGAATTATCAGTTTGGTTTGGCCTACTAGATTGATCTTTCCTGCAATGGGAGAAGTGCTTAGCTTTGGGTTCAATCTTGCGGTGTCCTTTCCCAGTGACAGTAGGGGCAGCAAGGCACGTATTGTATTGTTGCCATCGAGGACAACAAGATGGGGTTTTCATCATATTGCATGTGTCTATCCCTCTACATCATGTTATCTTGCTTAAGGCGTTAATCTGTTTTTAACATAATACTCTAGATGCATGCTGGATAGCTGTCGATGAGTGGAGTAATAGTAGTAGATGTAGGCAGGAGCGGTCTACTTGTCTCGGACGTGATGCCTATATACATGATGATACCTAGATATTATCATAACTATGCTCAATTCTGTCAATTGCTCAACAGTAATTTGTTCACCCACCGTAGAATACTTATGCTCTCGAGGGAAGCCACTAGTGAAACCTATGGCCCCGGGTCTATCTTTATCATATTAATCTCCTACTACTTAGTTATTTCCTTTGCTTTTTTACTTTGCCTTTATTTTACTTTGCATCTTTATCACAAAAATACCAATAAAATTATCTTTATCATATCTATCAAATCTCACTCTTGTAAGTGGCCGTGTAGGGATTGACAACCCCTATTCGCGTTGGTTGCGAGGATTTATTTGTTTTGTGCAGGTACGAGGGACTCGTGCGTAGCCTCCTACTGGATTGATACCTTGGTTCTCAAAACCTAAGGGAAATACTTACGCTACTTTGCTGCATCATCCCTTCCTCTTCGGGGAAAACCAACGCAGTGCTCAAGAGGTAGCAAGGGTTCCTTTTTGTCGACGATCCTATGTTTCAACCTTGTTTTCCAGGCGGCCAATGCGTCGCTAAACTTGGGCATGGCGTGTTTGTTTATCTTCTTCATTGCCAGGTCCTTATCTGGATCTTTATTATCCTTTTCATTGCGGTTAATGAACAAGAATATCTGGTGCCGCTTCTTTAAAAGGGAGGGCCTCATATTATCTATCTTCTGTAGTTTCCCATCGTTGATCGTGGCAGTTGTCCGTACGATGCAACCTATTTGATTGCCATAGCACGATTGCGCTTCCTCGGGCGCTATTGTCTCAAAAATACCGTTGTCCATCTCCGTGACCACCAGTCTAGTACTCGTGAGCTGGTTTCGGCGCCGTGGCCTCTTTGCTTTCGGTTCTAGACCAGCTCCGCTAGTCTCGGCGCCGGTCTCAGTCTCATCGCCGGTCTGCATGTCGGTATCAGTCCCCGATGCGACAGCACAGTCGCTGCAACATGGGTAAGGGAGACCACATCAGTGCTGGGGGGGTCTGAAAATTGGGACACACTTTCGCGCATCGCGGGCCGCCTCTCAGACAGCTACTGGGGAGGCGGCGGAGTACCTGGGTGCGCGGTAAATCCCCGGGAACTCGGTGACCAACTTCCTTCCCGTGTGGTGCATGGAGACGACGACGACCCCGGCAAAGAGCAGCTTAGCCGTGAGCTGCACAGCCTCGTCCACCTCCTAAGTTGGGTCCTCCGCGCGAGCGTTGCGGGGCCGCCGCTCGGATGGCTTCTGGAAGGCGCTTGTACATGGGCATAGGGTGAATCCCGGCGAGAGCTAGCCATTGGCGCGCGCAAGTAGACGACGACGTCCCCGACGAAGAGCAGCCCGGCCAGCTCGCCTCACTCTCCTTTGATTAGAATTGAAAGATTGGGAAGAAGCAGACTTGAGCCTGCAGGGAAAGGATAAGGTGACGATGCAGTCTCCACTCGTTCGGGGCGACACGCGAATTGAATGTATGAGAAACGTGACGTGGCAGGGACCCCAAGATACTCCCTCCATTTATTTTTAGTCTGCATATAAAGTTTGGTCAAAGTCAAGATTTGTAAATTTTAACTAACTTTATAATAAAAAAATATCAACATTCACAATATGAAATAATTATTACCAGATGCGTGAAGAAATGTATTTCCATACTATATAGTTTTGGTATTGGAGATGTTCATATTTTTTTATATAAATGGGAAGTAGAGGCACTCTTCCATATAATGAAGTTTATAATATATGTGCTTATATTGTACTATAATTGTTTGAATAACTTAGCATATGTTCAGATGTATGATATCTGTAATTTAAGCGCTTGAATTTTACATATAAATATTTATTAATAAATATGTACCCCTATAATAGCTAGGCCGTGCAGTTGCACGGGTAGATGACTAGTGATTACAGTCTTGTTTGTGTGCAAGTCAAGCTTATCTAGTTTACACGTAACAACTCGTAGAACATGTTTATGCTTGCTAATAACTTCTAGAACACTACAACACTTTACATGTAAAAGGAATTTCACGAGTCATGGCCTACTAAAGCAAGTTACATTACTAGTCTTATATCTATCTTAACAGACCACACAAGACTACAAACTAAGTACCATGACAGCCATGCTTATCTAGTTTATGCGTAACAATTTGCAGAAAATTACAAACTTAGTTTTAGAAAAATGGGCAATCCAGATTAGTGTTTGAGCTGTAAAGTGAATAAGATGAGTCATGTGTGTTATCACACCTTTTTGGTGGTGGAATGATAGTGCAACAACAAGGAACTTTAATGAACAGTGCAAGAATACACTTGTAAGTAGTGCCACCAAACAGAACATACCAAATGATGATTTTGAGAAGCATCCAAGCACTTTCCACACAAACAAATGCCAATTGTGAAAGAGATCATTCCATGGCAGCTATAAATAGCCCCGTAGCATGACGATCATCCTTCCTCATCCATCATTCTCATAAGTAGAACGCATCATTTAAGCCAAGCAAGGTGTGGTCAATACAAATCCACCATGAAGACATTTCTCATCCTTGCCCTCCTTGCTATCGTGGCGACCACCGCCACAACTGCAGTTAGAGTTCCAGTGCCACAATTGCAGCCACAAAATCCATCTCAGCAACAGCCACAAGAGCAAGTTCCATTGGTACAACAACAACAATTTCTAGGGCAGCAACAACCATTTCCACCACAACAACCATATCCACAGCCGCAACCATTTCCATCACAACAACCATATCTGCAGCTGCAACCATTTCCGCAGCCGCAACTACCATATTCGCAGCCACAACCATTTCGACCACAACAACCATATCCACAACCGCAACCACAGTATTCGCAACTACAACAACCAATTTCACAGCAGCAGCAGCAGCAGCAACAACAACAACAACAACAACAACAACAACAACAACAACAACAACAACAACAACAACAACAACAACAACAACAACAACAACAAGAACAACAAATCCTTCAACAAATTTTGCAACAACAACTAATTCCATGCATGGATGTTGTATTACAGCAACACAACATAGCGCATGGAAGATCACAAGTTTTGCAACAAAGTACTTACCAGCTGTTGCAAGAATTGTGTTGTCAGCACCTATGGCAGATCCCTGAGCAGTCGCAGTGCCAGGCCATCCACAATGTTGTTCATGCTATTATTCTGCATCAACAACAAAAACAACAACAACAACAACCATCGAGCCAGGTCTCCTTCCAACAGCCTCAACAACAATATCCATTAGGCCAGGGCTCCTTCCGGCCATCTCAGCAAAACCCACAGGCCCAGGGCTCTGTC
Organism: Triticum aestivum; assembly: GCF_018294505.1. Taxonomy (NCBI): domain Eukaryota; kingdom Viridiplantae; phylum Streptophyta; class Magnoliopsida; order Poales; family Poaceae; genus Triticum; species Triticum aestivum. The sequence goes on from NC_057809.1 coordinate 27,889,679, forward strand.
CAGCCTCAACAACTGCCCCAGTTCGAGGAAATAAGGAACCTAGCGCTACAGACGCTACCTGCAATGTGCAATGTCTACATCCCTCCATATTGCACCATCGTGCCATTTGGCATCTTCGGTACTAACTGAGAAGAAAATAACTCTAGTACTAGATATATGAAACACCGTTTTCTCAGTCCATGGTTTGGTCATTGTAGCGGTGAAAAAATAATGTGACATGCACTATCATGTAAGAACCCGAACTATACTAGTTCAAACTTGGGAATAAAAGACAAACACAGGTCTTGTCTACATATTTATGTTGCATTTATCTAAAGATAACAAAATGAGTCTAAAATTTGAATTAAATTGAAGTATTTTCTTGGACTTTAATTTGCACATTAATTAGAAATTACTATCCCTCGATCTGGTAAATCTTAACAAATAGAATTATCTTGACCGTTAGATTTATGTAACATATATAATGCTCTGGGCCTCCAACGACTGTACGTGACACATCTGAACGCACATATGTTAAAGAAAATATATTTTGTAAATGGTGGGCCTCTTTAAAAAGAGAACTTACGTACATACACCAACTAAGAAAAACACATACATGTAAATGGGAAAAGGATGAGATTTTCTCACGTACATGTGTTGATGCTTAAAAGTGGCACGATCATAAAGCAGCATGCCGGGGCGAAAACCTTGCCGGGGTAAAATCTTGCTGGTGTGAAAGCTTGCCGGTGTGAAGGCTTGCCGGCGTGGAAACCTTGCCGGCACAGAAAGATCGCCGGTGCTTGCCGGTGTGAAATCTTGCCGGGGGAGAAACCTTGTCAGGGAGGAACCCTTGCCGGAGTACAAACCTTGCCGGAGTGAAACCTTGCCGGTGTGAAAGCTTGCCGGGTAGAAACTTTGCCGGTGTGGAAAGCTTACTCGGATGGAAAACTTGCCGGGTTGGAGGCTGAGATAGTCAATCGAACGAGAAGTTGAAGATGGGCTCAAAAGGTTATTCAGATGATCTCGGATGGAAAAATGATCTACAGGGTTGTCTTCGTCTCGTCGAAACGATCGATTTTGATATAAAAATCATTCAAATCCGAGTTCGTATGCAAAAGTTAGAGCAATCAGAGTGCAGCCCTGTCACGAGGCGAGATGTGGCACGCCCACCAGACACATGTCTGACGGGTAGTGTGAGGAAATAGCCTGTGTTGCGAGACCGATCTGACCCTCAAGATGACCTCTGATCAAAAAACCTTCAACATGAAAGTTGTTCGTCTCGTCGAAACGGTCAAGATTGCTTTTGGGCTTGTTTTCATCCGGAATCGTTTACCACCGCAAAAAAGACCCGCAAGGTGCAGCCAGTTTTAACCGAACAGTTTTGGAAAGTTTGGATAAACCAGTCCGAATTTGACTAATGTTTTGGACGTGAATTGATGTAATTTTCTTGTAAGGAAAGCCTAGATAAATTCTTGGCTTGTACGGGAAGTCCAGCTGCCTCTTATATATGTTGGGGGTGGCGGCCGATTGAAACAACACATAATCGAACAAACACATATACTACTTTTTCGTGTTCATCTACTTTTTATCTCTCCCTTGTATCTTTCTTCTCGTTCTTCGCTAGTTCTTCATGCTGGAGGGCTGCGGATCCACGAGGCTCTAGGGGCGAGTGAATCGACCTAGGGCAGCCCATAGCCGCCGCAATCCCTGACGGGGTCCCTCCCGGGTGCGCGGGGTTTCGGGTCTGCAAAAGCGCCCGCCGACTGCCTTGCGTATCACGCTGTCGGTCGGGTCTCCTTCGACGTGAGCTACGGTGCATCACCCCCGGCGTCGAGGGTAAACGTGACATGTTCGTGTGCGAACACACTTTTTGGCGACTCCGCTGGGGACGAAGCTCTGAACAGTCTCCAGCCTGTTCTTGCTACGAGGAGAGCGTCACCAAGCGGCTGCAATCTACAACGGTAACATGTATCGTCAATCTCCTTGCGTAGATGCAAATAGCCATTATGTTGATGTTGCTAGATCTTTCAACGGACATGTGATGTCGGCCAGCCCTAATGAGGAAAGGCCGACTAGTTATTCCATTGGAGAAACTTGGAATTTACAGAATCGTGACATGCAACTTATGAATCTGAACTTTCGTGCATCGGCAACAACTTTCAATATGCCGGTGAACAACACGATTTGTTCGAGTGATCAATATAGGACACCTCATGTACAGGAGGGTATCTCAAAGTTTTATCCATCGGCAGCCGGCTCGCAATATGCGGGTTCATCCCCAAACATGCCGATGAATGGGGGAATCGGTCATGCTTTTGTTAGCTATTTGGCCGGTTATCCTCAAACATCATATACTACACCTCATCAGATTAATTGTTCAATGGCGTATGAAACTAAAAATATTCATAACTCGGCTCACGTTCACGGTCATGGCCGAGTGAATGGAGATACTATAGGAGCATATGTGCCTAATATTGCAGGAGATGAGGTGGCTCTGGCTGCATTAAAAATTTTAGCCCAAAATAAGAAGATTAGTGCTATTTTCCTTGAGCAACACGACAAGGGATTGGTTCCTGATTATGAGGCAATAAGAGCTAGGGTTTTGAAAGAAGACCAAGTGTTGCCGATTGATCAAATTGTCGAGAGAAAATATTCAACAACGATGCACATGCCTTCACCTATCATTGCAGCATGTTATACACCCCCTGTACAAGCGCAAAATTTCGGCAACATTAATTCATTGCCGAAAGATCCTAAAAGTATTGGGGGGCAAGCCGATCCAAGCAGGGTTGAGTTTAAAGAAAAATATCTAGCCCAAGTGGACAAGATCAAGCCAAAGCTCACAGGGAATAGAGTCAACGAATTTACTACACCTACCCTTGAGGAATTACCAGCAGAATATCGACAGGCCTACGAAGCACTCAAGAAGAAACGTGGAGAGGGATATTTGCAAGAATACTTCAAGTGCCTTCCTCCATGTAGCAACCATGTTGGCCCTTCTACACTGTTGAGGCAAGATAAAAAAAGAAGCTTTGCAAGCAAACCAGCAAAAAAGGATTCACTCGGCTAATACGGTGGATTCGGTTGAAACCGGATTGAGCAACGGGATGTTTAAGGCCGAGTGCGTTGCATCGTGCCAGCCGAGTGCATCGTTCCAGACGAGTGCATCACCAGCTAAAGCCGAGTGCATCAAGCCAACTATTGCCTCGTGTACGAAAATAGAAGATGCAAGCTTGGCTGAGCAAAGGAACAACAAACGCAACAAATTGGTTGTGCTCGATTTTTCTGGATCTAAGGGAGCTTACATGCTACCTTATGAGTTTCGTGCTAAAGATATTGATGAGCATCAAGAACACAGTAATGGCTGAACACAGTTCAGTTAACGATGAACATCAAGACCAAGAAAATGCGGCCGAGCAAAGTTCAACTGACAAAGAGCGTCCGAGTGAAATCCACTCGGGCAATCCGACTGAAATATACTCGGGCAATTCGAGTGAAATATACTCAGGCAATCCGAGTGATGAGGCACCAGATCCAGAAAAAGAGGAAGAGGCATTGGAGAATTATTCATAAGTGGAGCAATGTATTGTTCCAGTGGTGCAACCATCTTCTCCTTCCAATGTCTTCACAAAGGTACACCTAGAAGATAGTTTACTCAATTTTCAATTCGGTCAAAATGATATTGTTGATGTACCTATTAGTAAGATTCTAATTAATTTTGAAAGACCAATTGAAATGAGTAATCTTTTTGTTAGGAAGGATCTTGTCACTAATCATGATAGTCAACACATGGTATCGTTCATAGAGGCTAATAGTGACAACTTATCAAAACCAAAGTTGTTCTTGTCATGCCAACTGAACTTTGTATTCATATGGACAACTTTGTTTGTTTCATGCCCGGCTAACATTTGGACTCGTATGAGCCGTATATTCTGTAATTATTTTAGTTGCAGAAACATAAAGCCAGGTCCAAAGTCCTTCGAAGCCAATTCAAATGCATCAGGAAAAGAAGATGAATCTTTCCCAATTGATAAAATTGGCGAGCAAAAATATGGTTTTACAACAATGCATATGCCTTCACCTAATACTACATCATATTATACAGCCCCTACACAATTGCAAAGTTTCGGCAACACCCATGTGCCATTGCCGAAAGAGTCTAAAAGCAATGGGGGACAATCGTATCCGAAGTGGGCTGAAAATGAGAAAAAGATTAAAGCCAATTTCGCCACTCGCCGCCAGAAACAAAAAGAAACAGAATTGGCTCAAGTGAAAGAAGCATTGCCAATTGGTAGAAGCAATGTAAAGAAAGATGATTCAGAACATGAAAGTACTCCGGTTAAAAGAGCCGAATCAAGAAGTATATATTCTGAATCCATCAAATGCAAAGAGGCAAGCATTATTGAGAAAGGGCATGGCAAGCATAGCAAAGCGACCATACTTGATTTTTCTAAAGTTAATGGAACCTACTTCCTGCCCTATGAGTTTCGTGCCAGAGAATTTTGATGAACTTCAAGGACAAGAACAAGTAGCCGAACAAAGTTCGGCCGACAAAAATCTTCAATGTAATGATGCACGGAATCAAGAAAAAGATGATGAAGAAGCGTTGGGGGGCCATCCAAAGGCGGAGCAAGATATTGTTCAAGTCACACCACCATCGTGCTCTCCCAACATATTTGAAGAGGTATGTTTAGCAAGTAATTTACTTATTTTCAGATTTGGTCAGGACTTTATTGTTGATGCATCTATTGGAAAAATCCTCATAAGTAATTTTGAAAGACCAATGAAGAAGGGTAATTTACTTGCTAGCAATAAAGTTGTTATTGAGCATATCGGTCAACCCATTACGCCATTTATAAAGACCGATAGTGACTTATTATTACAGCCAAAGCTTTCCCCGTTGCTTTATCTAAAGTTCATATCTATTTGGGTAGCTTTGCTTATTTCATACTTGGCTTGCACTTGGTCTCAATTGAGACATGTGTGTTCTAACTATTTTCGTTTTAGAAATTTAAAGCCAAGATTAAATTCTGTTGAGAAAACCGATGCTAGTATAATATCTTACCCAAAGACATCGGAGATAGAGTGCAAAACACAATGCATAGCCGAATGGTGTGATGCAAAATCTGAACCATTCGTTTGCTTAATTCCAAAGCCGTTCTCACAGCAAGATCGGCTAGAAAACAAGAAGTATACCTTCAATTCAAGCATGTGTGTTCAAATATTTGATTTGTTGCTGAAAAATAATTACATTACAATTCTTGATCACCATGTTAAGCCATCAATCCAAGGACGAATGTATTGTAAGTTGCATGATTCGTCCAAGCATGATTTTGAGGATTGCAACATGTTTCGTCAAATAGTTAAATCGGCCATTGAAAAAGGACGATTGAAGTTTGTTGAAACACCAAGAGATGACCAGTCTATTCCGATTGGTCCCGATGGCAAAAAGTTTTTGCATCGGCTGCTTCGAGCCGATCCATTTAAAGAGAAGGTAAAAACTGCAGGTGATGGGATCAAGCTTTCAACTAAAGAAGTTGTTGAAGAGCATAATGAACATAATCTTGAGGGTGAGAATTCCATCGAAGCTACAATGGAGACGCCAAGGACTGGGGGGCAGCAAGCAAATCCAACGATCGATGAAAGCAAACCAAAAGAAAACAAAGGCCGAAATAAGCGCAAGTGTAAAATATCAAAAATCACCTTCGCTGAACTATTGGAGAAATATCAAAAGAAGAGTGAAGAGAAGAATGCTTATCGGCCCAATCATGCAAAGAAACCAAAATCACCCCCAAGGCGCAAATATGAGGATCCGTATTGGCAAAGTGAGAGTTTCAATGCAACATATTCATATCCTTATTTTGGGCCGCCAATGACAATGCCGTGGATGCCTCCCTATACTCATGTAGATCCATGTTCATCATGGGACAGGTATGATACAAGGGCACATTCTCCATCTTATTTTAGACCATCTCACCAATATTATGCAGCTCCGAGAAGATCAACATTTGAACAGTCACATGTTAAAGATCGTTTCAATTATAAGGAATCGGTCCGGACACCATGGATGAAAAAAGAGGTGGTCAACCAAGTCTACCGCGTGAAAAGAGATGGTCGTAAGTGTGCTACTTCAGATTTGATCTCAAATAATAAAGAGCCAATTAAAGTGTTGACATTGTCTACAAAAGGCAATGAGACGAAGCAACCAATTATTGAGAGTCAAAGTGCCAAATCAGAAGAAAAGAAGTTGAGAGTGCACAAGGTCAAAAAGGAATTGCCATTGGTCAGAACAGAATCATAGCCGAGATGCCCACTCGGCTTATCGTATTGGCAAAAGAGGGAATTACACAAACTTAGTGCACAAGAACTTGAAGAAAGGAACATGGCATGGGTTCCCAAAGGAAGTGCTCAAAATAAGAATTATGTGCATGCCTCCATTACAAGAAGTGCGGCAAAAGTGAAGAAGGAAAAGAGTAAAAACTATGAAGGACCAAGCCGAAGGATTCAACATCTTTGGTCTACACATTATCCATATTCTTCAACTATGCCATTAACGCCTATGCCATGGAATTCGTCATCAGGTATGATTGGTAACCCTCAATGGGCTTATTTTAATCCATGGATGCAATATAATTTCTTACGTCATGAAAGGGTATTACCAAGTCACTATACATTTGATTAGCTACAAGTTTGTTGCTGATCCAGAGGGCCGAAATACTTGATTTGTCATTTCATTTGTTTATTTCGGCTATATGTGCTTTGAATGAAGTTTACATGGTAATGGCCGATGATATTTATCTATCGTCCTAAGAGTATGTCAATTCATGCCCGGTGTAGTATTCTAATATCATCCTTAGTTTGATGGAGAGCGAGACAAGGTACATGCTCATGAAAATTTATATGTATGCCTATATTATGATTGAATGGAGTTGAGACATCATGACCGATGTCATTGAATATATGCTGCATAGACCAATTCATAGCTGCAGAATTGGTTGGTGGGCTTATACTTTGTTTGGATATGATTTGGCTTATGCATCTTTGAGATCTATAAGAGGCCAAATCATAGTTGATTTTGTTACTGAACATCGGATTAGTGTCATGCATAATATTAATATTATCCTTGTCTCTCTAGTACTATGGAGATTATGTTTTGATGGTTCAATTCATAGCAATGGCCAAAGTGTTGGTGTTGTTTATATATTTCTTTATGGTACTATTTTTTGAAGCCTCGTGCCGCTTAGAATATTTTTATGCACGATTAATCAAGGCCGAATATGCATTGTTATTCGGATTGACTCTTTTACTTGCTGTAGGTGTTATACAGATTGAGGCTTTTGGTGATTCGTTATGAGTAGTGCAACAAATATCCAAGGATTATCAATGTGTTTTGACGAATCACTTATAGTTTATCTTGGGTTTGTCTAGATGAAGAATTTACCTTGGGTTGCATTAAATTTTTTCATATATTTAGACATGACAATTGGAGAGAGTTGGCATAGCAAGCATCCGGCTACCATGTCCATCATGTTGTATTGCGTTTCTCTCAATAGCCGATGCTTAGTCTTGTCAACATAGGTAAGGCCGAACCGAAGTCTAGAACTTCGGACACTAATGAAATTTTTATGCAGGCGAAAGTAAGGATTGGAGAAAGTTTATTGTTGATTGTCTACAAAATCCTAGCAAAAGGGTGAACAATATGGTTCGGAGTATGACATTGAGATACATATCTATGGAACTTTATCACCGGATTGTTAATGAAGCTGAGAAGGTTTCACCCAAGTTTGCATCAGAAAGTTCACACAAGACATGGCCGATATATACTTATCGTCCTAAGAACATATAAATGGCCGATGGAGTGTTGACATCGTCCTTAGAACAAACTTGGTACAAGTATTTTTCGGCATGCTAGCTTTACCGAAAAACGGGAGGGCATGTGTTGACGCTCAAAAGTGGCACGATCATAAAGCAGCATGCCGGGGCGAAAACCTTGCCGGGGTAAAATCTTGCCGGTGTGAAAGCTTGCCGGTGTGAAGGCTTACCGGCGTGGAAAGCTTGCCGGCACAGAAAGATCGCCGGTGCTTGCCGGTGTGAAATCTTGCCGAGGGAGAAATCTTGTCAGGGAGGAACCCTTGCCGGAGTACAAACCTTGCCAGAGTGAAACCTTGCCGGTGTGAAAGCTTGCCGGGTAGAAACATTGCCGGTGTGGAAACCTTACTCGGATGGAAAACTTGCCGGGTTGGAGGCTGTGATAGTCAATCGAACGAGAAGTTGAAGATGGGCTCAAAAGGTTATTTAGATGATCTCGGATGGAAAAATGATCTACACGGGTTGTCTTCATCTCGTCCAAACGATCGATTTTGATATAAAAATCGTTCAAATTTGAGTTTGTATGCAAAAGTTAGAGCAATCGGAGTGCAGCCCTGTCACGAGGCGAGATGTGGCGCCCCCCACCAGACACATATCTGACGGGTAGCGCGAGGAAATAGCCTGTGTTGCGAGACCGATCTGACCCTCAAGATGATCTCTGATCAAAAAACCTTCAACATGAAAGTTTTTCGTCTCGTCGAAACAGTCAAGATTGCTTTTGGGCTTGTTTTCATCCGGGATCGTTTACCACCGCAAAAAAGACCCGCAATGTGCAGCCAGTTTAAACCGAACAGTTTTGGAAAGTTCGGATAAACCAGTCGGAATTTGACTAGGGTTTTGGACGTGAATTGATGTAATTTTCTTGTAAGGAAAGCCTAGATAAATTCTTTGCTTGTACGGGGAGTCCAGCCGCCTCTTATATATGTTGGGGGTGACGGCCGATTGAAACAACACACAATCGAACAAACACATCTACTACTTTTTCGTGTTCATCTACTTTTTATCTCTCCCTTGTATCTTTCTTCTCGTTTTTCGCAAGTTCTTCATGCTGGAGGGCTGCGGATCCACGAGGCTCTAGGGCCGAGCGAATCGACCTAGGGCAGCCCATAGCCGCCGCAATCCCTAACGGGGTCCCTCTCAGGTGCGCGGGATTTCGGGTCTACAAAAGCGCCCGCCGACTGTCTTGCGTATCGCGCTGTCGGTCGGGTCTCCTTCGACGTGAGCTGCGGTGCATCACCCCCGGCGTCAAGGTTACATGTGACGTGTTCGTGTGCGAACAACGTGCTCCCTGGCTCCACCCCGTTGAAAAAATATACATTTGGAGGCCACTTTGTTTCCTCATCAAAAAAAACTTACGTTAAAAAGATTGCATGCATCCCAGGGAAAGTAATCAAGAAGAAGTCGGACTCTTCCTTACAAAAACAAGGAACGTGTTAAGTTAACTTCAAAGAAAAAGGAACATGTTAAGTTAAAAAAAAGAAGAAACATGTTAAGTTAGAAAAAAACAAGGAACGTGTTGTCCTAGGAAAGATATGTGTCAAATCTTACAAAAAAAAGAATACACACACGTACGTTCATGCACTTGGAAAATAGAAAAAAAAGGAACATCACGTATGTATACACTTCGGAAACTCATTACATGACCATGTCTGATATACTCATCTAATGCTTAATATTAGTGCCTAATAATTTATATTTAAAATTTAATTTACTGATCAAATATCCCCAATGTTTAAATTTTAATTTGGCACATTGTTTGGCTATAGTATGAACCTAAATTTCCTCTTATTATTATATATCATGATAATAATCCAAAGGCGACTAATCTGCGCTGGTGCACCGGGGCAATCAATTCGGCCGGACACAGCGCGGCCTTTTGATTAGATTGCATTTAACCGTCTGATCTGGAATTGTTTTCTTTCCAATTAAACGGATTCAACCAAACAGCAGAGGGGAAAACAAAGCAGCGCCGCCGCCAACACTAGCCATGGACGATCGATGTAGCAAAACCTTGAAGAACCGCCGCCGGTCGCCACCCTCGCCGCTGGTGGCCGCCCTCGCCATCGGTCACCGCCGGTCGCCGCCCTCGCCGCCTGCGTTTCTCATCGGCTTCATGCATGCAACAACATGCACTCGTGGTTGCAGGCTTGCAGCTCCGGCTCCGGGGGACATGGCCGCATCTCCGGTAACGCCGGCCGCCAACCATAGCACCTGTCATTGTGGTCGCGTTGTACCTCACCGTGTGCCCTCCCAAGGCTCTTGCTGGTTCCAACAAAAAACGATACCTGTTGTAGCAAAAAAGTTTATCGCTTCCAGCAAAAAAGCTTTCCGCTACAGCCCGCCATTGTCATTGTAGCAAAAATGTTAACCCGATGTAGCTTTTGTGGTTGCCGACTGCAACAAAAAATGACATGGTTGAAGCAAAACACAAAAGAAAAACGCCGGCCGGCCGCTGTGTATGGTGGTAACAAACCCTATAGCCGGTGGTAGCGAAAAACTTCATAGTTTGCAGCAAAAAAATGTTGTCGCCCGTCGTCGAGGTTGCATCATCTTCATGAATTATGTCGCAAAAAAACATTGTCGCCGGTAGTAGCAAATGAAGCCGCCCGGTAGTAGCAAAACAAGACACTGGTTCCAGCCAAAAAAAATCAGCGACAGAACCTTTGGTTGGTTCCAACAAAAAAACTTGTCGGTTGTAACATCCCTCGCCGCCGGATGTAGCATCTCCCGGGGCTGGTTGCAACACTCTAAAAAAAAGTTGTCTAAGAGCGCATCCATGGCGACTGCTGCACCGTCAGCAACGAGGGGAAGAGGAGGCAATGAAAATCGTTCGAGTCGTAGCTCCACAGGACGCGGCTGCAGCATGGGGAGTCCAAAAATCTGTCACAAGCAACATGCGCCTCGCCATCCTCCTGCGTAGGAGAGAGAAGAAAAAGGAATAAGAGGAAGAAGAAAGGAAACGGGAGAAAGAAAAAAGAAACGATTGGTGGTGGGCTGAGGCAATTAGTCAAACGAGGGGCACGCGGGGCCGCAGGATACAGCGCAATCGAACGAAGCACGCGCGTCCGGCCGAAGACTCGGCCGGACTGCCGGCTGGAAACGTTTCCCTAATCCAAAGGCTTTGTCTGAATGACAAGTCGTCTAGGTTACCGGCTAACTAGAAAAAAGATAAATATGCTAGAGAATTTCATAATAATTAGAAATATCTAGCCTTTAATTATGTAAATCAGAAAATCACAACCGTAGGATTTACTTTAAAGGTAAATTTCTCTAAATTCCCACCATTGCCAGTATGTAGAAACATGTGCTGCTTCAATTCTCCCATAATCACCAATCAATCAACAACACAAAACATACCTCAGTTAAAAAAAACTGAACAAAAAAAAGAAAAAAAGAAGAAAGGACAAGATACACGCATGTACACGACAGCCTTGGCTTGAAACACATCAGTAGATCAAGTGTCCGCCTCCCTTACACAGAATAAATTCTAGGGAAGAAAATAATAGTGCAACCTAACCTTATACGTACTATTCTATCCTCACGTCCCATGAGGTTTACTAGCCTACCGCCGCCGCATCATGCCATCCTCTCCTTTCAGCTCCCATGCTCTCCAGCATCCTCCTTGCCGCGCCACTACTCGCCTAGGAATATTGCTGCTCAGACCGCGGAGCTTAACCTGCTTCTTCTTCAGCAAATATGGAACTGCTTTAGGATCCTTCTCACATCAGCACGTATGGGCCTCATTATACTGCAGCTCCTGGACCTCCTACAATTGGTTGGCTATGGCCAGTTGATCGATGTGCTGAAGTCTAGGTCTGTTTGCTGGCACATATGCTTTGGAAATAGGCCACTATGTTTGTACTTCAAAATTGTTTCGGTATTCTTGAGTGGTACATCCTTTTAAGTGCCAGTTTTTTATGTTAATTCGACAACACTTAACCTAGCCTTTCATGTTCACGTACTAAATACAGGAGCAAGTAAAAAAAACAGACCACCTAATTGCTCTGCAAGTTCTACATAGGAAAATTTGTCATGTTCTACGATCGCACCATCCCACCCTTCTCTCTTGGTATGGGCGCCAATTGAGGGATTGATAAAACTGAAATGAAGACGTCACAGGGCTGGAAGTACCGCTAGCCTGGTTTGCACTGCAACCTACCCAACGCCATCAGAAACTAGCAACTGAGGCAGGTGTTGATCGATTCTCTCAAATTGCTCTCATGTAAGTACTACCCCTTGCATGTGCGTACATACCTTTGTTGCATTCTCAAACAGATAGAACATGTATGATCGGTGCATGGCTATTTTTAGGTATAGCGACTGCACAACTTCTTCAACTCCATATGATGCTAGTGTATTGCATCGAAAGAATCAACGGATTGCTAGAGATCAACTGAGGTATTCTCATATTATTGGCTCGCTTATGTATTTGACGACTGCCACGAGGCCTAACATCTCGTTTGCTGTTAGCAAGCTGAGTCGGTTTGTGTAAAAACCAGGAGATGATCATTGCCATGCGCTTGAGAGAGTTATGCGCTATTTGAAAGGCACCGCGAGCAATGGGATTCACTACACCGGGTATCCAAGGGTACTGGAGGGTTATAGTGACTCAAACTGGATATCTGATGCTAATGAGATTAAGGCCACAAGTGGTTATGTTTTTACACTTGGTGGTGGCACTGTTTCTTGGAAGTCCTGCAAACAGACCATCTTAATGAGGTCAACTATGGAAGCGGAACTCACAGCATTAGAAACTACCACTGTTGAAGCAGAGTGGCTTCGTGAGTTCTTGATGGACTTACCTATAGTTGAAAAACCAATACCCCCTATCCCTATGAACTGTGATAATCAAACTGTGATTGTCAAGATAAACAGTTCTAAGGACAATATGAAGTCCTCAAGGCATGTGAAGAGGAGACTGAAATCTGTCAGAAAATTGAGGAACTCCGAAGTTATTACGTTGGATTATATCAAAACGTCGAAAAATTTGGCTGATCCCTTCACAAAGGGTCTATCACGTAATGTGATAGATAATGCATCGATGGAGATGGGTCTGAGACCCACCGCATGAGTTGTCCATAGTGGTAACCCACTCTATGTGATCGGAGATCCCGTGAAGTAGAAGTGGGAGACAAGTTGTTGGTCAGCTGGGAGGAGAGTATCCCTATATTACCTATCCCACTCCCTGAAGATGCAATACTCTCCTAATCTGCATGGCAGGTTGATACTTACCTTAATGTGTTCCAAGTGGCTTATTCGGGTAAGTAGAAATGTTGTCCTGCAGAACATCTTCTGAGGAACACACCTATATGAATTTGACTGTTAACATTGTAGTCTGTGAGAATTGGGTGTTCTCTAATAAATTCATGAAAAGGCCCTGGAGTATGACGTATACGCTCCACCCGCGGGGAAGCCTTGCGGCAGCCTAGTATCGGTCAAGAATTTGTGTGAAACTAGTCTCGCAGAAAATTTGTAGTTCAAGGCATAGTCCACTATTTAAGTTGTGATCTAGTGTAGCATAAATCTCTAAGTGGAAGTTCAACTTCATAGTCTCCACTAAGCACCGGTATATAAACAATGTTTTGGAACTAAATGATGAGATGTTCCAATGAGTCTTTGTGGGGGAATTGTTGGAATTTTGCTAGTACGCCTTTGGCCCAAAGCCCAACTAAAATTATGAAATTTTCTTGGCCCATTCATGCATACATGTGAGTGGAGTGAGTGAGACTAAAGTATAGTCCCACCCCGGAAGTTGAGAGAGAGCACCTCTTTATAAGGTAAGCTCTTCTACCACTTGTATGAGCATGAGAATAGGAGACCTACACACGCGCTCCTCCTTGCTCGCCACGCCACGCCTCGTCACGACGCGCTGCAGGTTGCGGGATTGAGCGGAGCCGAGGACAGAGCTATGCACGTTGTCTATTTTTTGCTACCCGGGAAAAATTAATGAGTCATTAATTAATAATTAATGGACGCGTTAATAACTGAACCGTTTCCGATTCTTTTGGATCGTGACGACTCGGACATGGGGTTTACTCCCACGACCTACCCGGCCCGCACTATATAGTCAGTCAGACGTCTACCCTAGCCGCCGCCGCTTCGTATGGTTTCTCACCACCATTCCAGATCATTGCGCCGCAAAGCAAGTCTTCTCCATACCTCCTTTCGGCGTGCACTGGGAGAAGGAACAGCAGGCCTTCGGAACCCCGCCGCTCGTGATCCTGTACGGGAGAGGGGCGATCAGGTTTTTGGGGAGCGCACTCGCGCGACTGCTGGCAGCGACGACTTCGCGAATGACGACTTCATCCCGGACCTCGGCAACCTCATCCTCGACGACATGGGTGACAACGTCAACGCCGGCGGTGCTGCAGCCGCTGCACCGTATGTTATTCTATCCTTCTTGTTCGAGATCGTGGTAGAATTCAGGTTTCTAGTATGTGCCCTAGATGTGATCTGTTCATCTACTCTGCTAGTTCGCATGATTAGTTTAATCTCTGCTATTGCTGTCATGATCTATTTCCAATTTATTCGGATTAAATCTCGTAGTAATTTGCTCATTTTTCCAACAATGCCATCTGATAGATGATGTAATTCTCGTCAAGTTTGACGTTGTTGAGCTAATTTACAAAAAAACCTCATCATTATTGGATGTCCTTAACAGCTCAAGAACAAGTTGGGGTCGAACTAATGGATTTTACACTTTTACATTAAAGGTTTAGCTAAAGCTAGCAGGTGTTTTTAAACCTGATTTTTTTCCTCCTAAATTTCTTTGTATTTTCTTATTGACACTATTTATACAATCATCTGACAAAGATTTGCTAAAGCTGTTTGTAGATACGTTGAAACCTGAAAAGCTTCTTGGTTATCCTTTATAGTTACGTTATTTCTCATAGGTCTTAATTCTTATGTAATACCAAGATGCATTGTGGTAGTGTACATGTGTTAAATTCAGGTTGTTATTCACAATTTGCGACAAAATTTAGCTCACGCTACATTTCAATATGTTGAAATGTGAAAGCTCTTTTTCTTCTCCTTTCTACACCTTGCATCGGATTGCATCCCTTTAGTTATCCAACATTTTGTACAACATGTAGAGATTAGGAAGTTCATCATAGTTTGTCTATTTCGGTGCTAATAAATGTATGAAATCTGCATTTCCAAGCTATTAGGACAAGTAAAAAATAATAATTTTACTATAGGATTCAAAAACAGCAGTTCTGAAGTGCACTTTATTTATTTGTGAAAGTGATCACATTTTGTTTCATTTTTCTATAGACAAATCTACTAATACATACTCACGATAAAACTATAAAAGTTCTAGTCCGCACATTGGGCGGGCCACCCGGCTGGTTCGTCTAAAGAAAACAAAATGAGTCTGGAATTTGAATTAAATTGAAGTATTTTCTTGGACTTTCAAATTGAGTATAGTTAAAGTAGTAAGGACTATCCACATCCTTGGCTTGCCCCTAATCAATTATTTCCAGAGAAGCATTCAATTCATCAATCAATTACATTGATTTTAGTGGCTGGTACTTCTCCTGAACATCAGTATATTCACCGTGGCCACTCCAAATCGGCAAGAATGAGGTACCAGTGCTCTGGAGCAGTGCAAGCTAATTGCTTCTCATGTGAAGGGGTGCGGGCGCGGGAGAGGTATTTCTGGTGGGCCAAGGGACTAAGAAGCGACCGTGGCAGCGGTACAGACGCCCGCAAAGCCCCATAGTTTGTTTTTGATTTACAGGAAAATTGCACATCCATACTGGCCTGGGGAATATAGGACCGTATTGGATGGAAAACCATGTCCGGATGGTTGCGAGCGGTTTGAGGGTTAGCTTTTGTAACACCCGGTTAGTTATGCTACAGCAATTCCCTGCTAATGATGTCACGTCACCACGATTACTGTTGTTAACCTCACAATGATTGAATCCCATTCAAATTCAAATTTAAAATAAAGGCAAACATCAAAAGTTTTCAAACATGAAAACTAAAATCTTTGAGAGGTGACAAATAATGCATAAGTAATTATGGTGGAGAAACCACACTTTAATTAAATGTTAAAATACTCTAAAATGAAAAAAACAGTGGCTTAAACTATTATTTAAATGCTTTTAAAATAGTAAAAATCTTCTAACTAAATTATTTGGGTACCAAACTTTTGGTGGCAGTGGTATATTTAGTAGAACTAATTTAGATGCTAATTATATAATTTACAAAATTAGAATAAATTGAAAAATAGGATAAAACGGAAAAGGAAAGACAAAACAAATAAAAGCAAAAAGGGGGCAACCCCTCGCTGGGCCTCGGCCTAGCTGGCCACTAGGCGAGCTAGGCTGGCCCCGCTGCCTCCCTTAACCCCCACACTCCTCATCGAACCCAAGCCCGATCGCCCCACTTCCCCACACCCCCTCGCCAGCCTCCCCACCCCTTGATCCCATCTGGATCGGCGAGTGTATTGCCCCCATCGACCCCGTTGCCATCGCTAGATCGCCCGCCGACGTCGCCAGGCCTCCTCCCCGCCGCACGTCTTTGGCTCGCCTCTCCTCTCGCTCCTCTTCCCCGGCCCGATCTTGATCGTGAACGAGCAATGAGCTTGAAGCCCCCCTTCACCGGCGCCATCACCGTGCGCCACCACCACCGCCTGAAGACCTCACCGTCGCTGAACCTTGCGTCGCCTCCTCGTATCCCTCCCCTACTCACGTCCTCAAGCCAGGCCGAGCCCCTTCTCGGCAACGCTGTGAGACGCCCCCGTTTCCCTCCTCTTTCCACCGCGTTCACCACGCCGCCCGCCATGCCCCTCGCCGTGCGCATGCCCACCACCGCACCAGCCCCCGCTCCGCGCACGACCCTACCCGCGCCCGCGACATGATCCCCTTTTCCGCCCTATCTTCCTGCGCTCGCCGCGGTCCCGATGCTCCCCCGCGCCTTCTTTCAGGGGCGCCGACTGCCCCTGTCCCGCTGCTCGCCGCCGTGCCTCGCCACCGCTCTACTGCTGCGTTACTACTGTGCTGCGGCCGCCGCCTCTTCCTGCTGCTCCGCCAGCGCCGAAGCTCCCAGTTGGCTCCACCACTGCTCACTTTAAACCGCCGGCCTAAATGGCCTAACCCCGGCTAATGAACCCCCACTAACCCACTGACACCGGGACCCACATTCCCTAATTAACCATTTAATAAATTAAAACTCTTAAATTAACATTAGTGTATGACATGTGCGTCCCCTGTTAATTAATAATTTTGCTGCTAGTTTTATTAGTTTCTGTTTTTCTGCATATTTCTTTTGTATTTGAACACGCTTTATACAGTAATATTTAGCGTATCATACACATACAAATGTAATCATAGCATATACATACAAATAGTCTCATCAAATCATGTCATCATCATAATCATCATCCATCACAAAGTGGTCTCTCGTCATCATCTCGAAAATAGCGATACAAGTCTCGATTACTTGCAACTACATCGTCATCCATCTAAATAATGATATACGCGAGAAGAGCTATTACTATGAGTACGAGCGGAACTATGCAGTACATGAGGCTGTATCCCTCTCTCGCATTAGCGTGAACCTAAACTAACTACTGGCTGTTGCTCGGAAACCGGAAACCGGTACACCTAGGCTTGACACTCCGGCCACTCGTCGTATACTCCTGGCGTAGAACTTCTTCTCCATCGATGATCTATGTGAAGGAAATATGCCCTAGAGGCAATAATAAAGTTATTATTTATTTCCTTATATCATGATAAATCGTGATGGGAATGGGCCGGGTCGGCCCGCTGGGTCACTGACTCGGCCCGAAATCTCGAGGCCAATGGGCCAGGGAGGTTGGCCTCGAATCACAAAACGGGTCAGTGGAGCCGGCCCCGTGTGACCCGATGGACCAGATGGGTCGACCCAGCGCTGCCCTAGTCCTCCATCTATGCCGCCGCCCCCCACGATCTCTGTAGCCGCTCCCGATGATTTCTTCCGCCGCCGGCCATCTTTGCCGCCCCTGGCATCCCCCGACCTTCTCTATCGGCCGCTCCCGACCTGCTGCCGCCGCCGGCTGCCCCTGAACATCTTTGCTGGCCTGCTGCCGCCGGCGTTCCTCCCGCATCTCGTTCGTCGTCTTGGTCGCCGTCGAGCTCGCTGACCTGCGGTCCCGTCCACCATCTACCTCGCCATTCCGGTCGCCGTCCTCATCGTCATCATCACGCAGGTGAGACTCTTGCCGGCTTCCTCCCTGTCCCAGCGCAGCTGCAATGACTGGTCTAGTTTAGGTTCTTGGTCTTGCTGGCACTCTCTGCGTTGTCTGCAATTGTTTCAGTAGTTGGAGCTTGGAAGAAATAGTCAACACTCAAAAATAGACTGTTTGATTGTTCAGCATGGGACTTGTTTGATTGTTCTCAAGAAGAAATAGTGCTTCAGTTGAGCTCCTGTGTAGCTGCAGTTTAGCATTCAACAACAGTTTTCTTTTTTGTGCAGCATGCCACTTTCTTTTTTGTGCAGCAGCTTAGCTGCAGTTTAGCCTTTCGGTCCTCTGATCCGAGGAAAAGTAATTAGTGTTACTTCCTGTTGTTGGTTACTAAATAAACCAGAAATAGTTGTCCTGTGAAACAATTTTACTCTGTTTTTTTGTTGAATCGGCAAATTTTACTCTGCTGGTAGGATGGAGTAGTGCATATGTTGATGATGCTCACGAAAAACCTTCCTGGAGTAGTGCATATGTCCAACTGTGAGTTTCTTCTATTCCTCGAATGGCCGTTTGGTGTGGTGTTCTCCTAATTTGTTGCCTGACAAGCTAGGTGTTGTGGGCGTGCTGCATAAGAAGTAACAATGGTTAGAAGATGTAGTTAATGCTTAGTTTTTTATGTGATATAGGGTCATGTGACTTCTTTTTCTTGGGCTAGCTGCCAGGTTGAGTTTGCGTATATGCATATCAGTGTAGCTGATCCATCGACAAGTCCAGCATTTTTTAGTGTCAGTTCAGGGGATGCTTTACTGGCAGCGATTTCTGTAGTGTTGCTCAATGGGATGCTTTGCCGACAGTGATTAGACCGTAAACTAAACTATCCGGTTTCTTATCTGCATGCATCTGCTGTTGATTTTGAAAGTTAATGCTCTCTAATGTTCATATATTTCCCTCTGATTAGAAAAATGGAAGAGGAGGAAGGGGACCATGAGGCATACCAAAGTGGTGGTTCATCGTTGATATCCGGTGCGATAATGAGAAGGGCTCAACCACCCCCAGGGGTGTCTCCTTCTTCGATAGACATCTGTAGAGCTTATCATGGTGAGTATTGTTAATCTTTCTTTTTATAGGGATGCAAATTAATGGTTGCTAAAATAAAAAATACTCATAATTGTAATGTTAACACTCGTGTCCTTTGCTCAGCAGGACGTTCGCAAGACACTCGTATGGTTGATTTTGAAGAAGATGAGGCTGATGAAGAAGATGTTGACTATGAAGAAGCAGAGGAAGGAGAAGAAGATGAGGATGATGAAGAAGAAGAAGAAGATGATGATGATGAAGAAGAAGAAGAAGAGGGAGATAATGTGGATGAAGAGGGAGAGGTTGAGATCATTGACATGGGATCGTTTTCTGAACCGGGAAGAAAGTTTTTGTCGAAAGTGTGGAAAGAATATGAGCCTATCCGTGTTGATGGCATTGTTGTAGCTGCTGAGTGCAAACACTGTGCAAGGAATATTTGTGCTGAGCGTAAACATGGAACAAGTTCATTGCGCAAACATTTGAAGAGATGCAGGGAAAGGAAGAAGGTTCTTAGAGTTTCTGGACAGCTGAGTGCTTCTATCGTGAGTCCTGATGGAGTTGCAATGGGGCTTTGGACCTTTAATCAGGCATTAGCACGCCGAGAGCTGATGAGGATGATAGTGTTGCATGAATTGGCATTCTCATTGGTGGAGTACGATGGATTTAGAAGATTTGTCTCTAGTTTAAATCCTAGCTTCAAGATGATATGCAGAAAAACTGTGAAGGAGGACTGCATGAAAGCATTTAAGGAAGAGAAGAGAATTTTGCAAAGGATGTTCCAAAACTCCAAATCCAAGATTTCTTTGACTACGGACCTATGGACATCAAATCAGACAGTGGGGTACATTTGCATCACAGCTCACTTCATTGATGAGGAGTGGAAGCAGCAGAAGAGGATAGTGAAATTTGCAGCTATGGAGACGCCGCACACAGGAGCTGCAATGTTCAACGTCATGGTGAATTTCATAAGAGAGTGGAACATTGAAGATAATCTCTTTGCTGTGACGCTAGACAATGCATCGAACAATGGTGCAATGATGAAGCTATTGAAGGCACATCTCCTGCTTAAGAAGATGTTACCTGGTGGTGGCAAGTTGTTTCACCAACGTTGTGCCGCCCATGTCATAAATCTGATATGTCAAGCAGGATTGAACTTCCTTGGTCCAGTGATCAACATGATACGTGAAACTGTGAAATATATTCGAAGCTCACCAAGTCGAAAGGAAAAATTTCAAGAAATTGTTGAGCAACATGGTGTATCATGTAGGAGAACTCCAAGTCTTGATGTTCCAACTCGCTGGAACTCAACCTACATGATGATTGATATAGCAAAAGAGTATCGTGGAGTGTTTGACTCTTTGGCCATTCAAGATAAACAATATACCTTCAAGCCATCTTTTGAGGATTGGGAAAATGCTGAAGATGTTTGCAGGCTACTGAAGGTATTTTATGAAGCCACTAATGTGATATCCGGCACAAAATATCCAACTGCTAACTTGTATTTCCATGAAATGTGGAAAGTGAAGCTGACCTTAGAGCAACAACATTATGAAGAGGATTCTGAGATGGGCACAACGGTCAAATATATGAAGAGAAAATTTAGAAGGTATTGGAAGATGACATGGTTGAGCCTTTGTATTCCAGTGATTTTGGACCCACAATTCAAGTTGAAATATGTTGATTTCCGATTTGGCCTAGAGTTTGGGAACGAAGTTGCAGCAATGATTGCTAAAATAAAAAATGTGTTCCAAGGGTTGTTCAAGGAATACCTCCAATTGAATGACAATGGATCAGATCCCATGTCACAAGGAGGTGATGATGACATGGCTGTAAGTGGTGAAGATCCTATGGCTGATTGGGTCCAACATGTCACCCTCACTGCTCGATCAACAAATTTGGATTATACCGAACTTGATTCGTACTTGTCAAAGGTACCCATCCGCCGAAGTGATCAATTCAATATCCTTACATGGTGGCAGACGAACTCCAGTGAATACCCAACGCTGAGTCGCATGGCAGCTGATATCTTGGCGGCTCCTTCCTCTGCGGTGGCATCCGAGTCCGCCTTCAGCACAGGGAAGAGAGTCCTATCAGATTTTCGAAGTCGAATGACCGCAACGACACTTGAAGCTCTTGTTTGTTTACAAGATTGGATAAGGGCCAACGGTAAAGCCATACGACACAAGTTTCTTCTTTGTTTCTTATTAATGCTTCAAGTTTACAAGTTTCTTTTTTTTCTGCAGCTAATACTCAACGTAGCTTGGCTTCAGTTCATGACATTATAATGGACTTACAAGGTATGAGAAATCTTCTGATGTATATAGTGCCATGTATATGAAGTACACTTAGTATGAAGTCTGCTTTTTATTTAGGGATTTCATATCTACAGTTTGTTCCAGGGAACTATTTGCAAGATGCAACCCAAACATGTAGATGAGTATATAGAGTGTTTTACACACAGAACTAGTGCTTTTATTTTTGGTTTCCCCAAGTTGTAGTTGATCTCTAATATATATTTCTTTTTTCTCTCAGATATGAATGTGTAGTTTAGATTCATTTTTTTAATCGCCAAACTATATTAAAAATATGCATTGCTAACTACAGTAACTTGATTAGAATATGTTGCGGAGTGGATGACAGGTAGTGTATAATGGATATTTAGAAGTGTATTTTCTTGCAAACCTGATCATGAATTGGTTTTCTGGAACACGCCTTTGCTACTAAGAATATTCCTCTGTTCATAAATATATTATTTAGTTTTTTTGTGGATAAATATACTATTTAGTTGATGTGCACAGAATTACTCTTGTAACATTTCTTTGCAAATACAGATATCGAGGACTGATGCTTGTTGGAGCAATTGATGTTAAAGCTCAAGCAGATGGTGAAGAAGATATGTCAGCTTTCTCTATAACCTACTGGATGTGAAAAGATTAGCATGTTGAACTTGTAATATTTTGATCTTGCATGAGTCTGTTGGATTGAGGTCATTAGCTTGACGTTCTTTGAAATCTGTAATCTTTTGGTCTTGTTCGAATCTGTTGGATTGAGGTCTTTTGCTTGATGCTCTTTGAAACATGTAATCTCATGATCTTGCCATTCTAGAAACATTTGCTAAATTCTGGGTCGGCCTCATGTACCCAATGGGTCAATGGGGCCACAAAATTCTGATGAAATGGGCCGGCCCGTGGCCTCACATTTTGACCTTGGGGCCACGGGGCCGGGGCCGGGGCCAGGGCCGGGTCGGCCCATTCCCATTCTGAATGATAAATGTTTATTATTCATGCTAGAATTGTATTAACCGGAAACATAATACATGTGTGAATACATAGACAAACAGAGTGTCACTAGTATGCCTCTACTAGACTAGCTCGTTAATCAAAGATGGTTAAGTTTCCTAACCATAAACAAAGAGTCGTTATTTGATTAACGAGGTCACATCATTAGTTGAATGATCTGATTGACATGACCCATTCCATTAGCTTAGCACCCGATCGTTTAGTATGTTGCTATTGCTTTCTTCATGTCTTATACATGTTCCTATGACTATGAGATTATGCAACTCCCGTTTGCCGGAGGAACACTTTGTGTGCTACCAAACGTCACAACGTAACTGGGTGATTATAAAGGAGCTCTACAGGTGTCTCCAATGGTAGATGTTGGGTTGGCGTATTTCGAGAATAGGATTTGACACTCCGATTGTCGGAGAGGTATCTCTGGGCCCTCTCGGTAATGCACATTACACAAGCCTTGCAAGCATTGCAACTAATGAGTTAGTTGCGGGATGATGTATTACAGAACGAGTAAAGATACTTGCCGGTAACGAGATTGAACTAGGTATTGGATACCGACGATCGAATCTCGGGAAAGTAACATACCGATGACAAAGGGAACAACGTATGTTGTTATGCGGTCTGACCGATAAAGATCTTCGTAGAATATGCAGGAGCCAATATGGGCATCCAGGTCCCTCTATTGGTTATTGACCAGAGACGTGTCCTGGTCATGTCTACATTGTTCTCGAACTGTAGGGTCCGCACGCTTAACGTTACGATGACAGTTATTATGAGTTTATGCATTTTGATGTACCGAAGGTAGTTCGGAGTCCCGGATGTGATCACGGACATGACGAGGAGTCTCGAAATTGTCACACCCTAGCTAGTTTATGCATTAGAGTGTGCATCATGTTTACCTTCATCAGAAATTGAAATGGGGAGAGCAGAACCCCCAGCACCCCCCCCCTGAAATCAACGAGGGTTTACTAAAAATAAATTCAATGAACCTGAAATGCCCTTGAAATATGTTCACCCTCTTTGCCTTGGGTTAGAACCCTTGGGAAAAATGGTGCATATAATTTTAGGTCAACAAAAGGGGCATTGACTTAATTCATAAATATTTGAATTTGGGCATTTAAAATACTATTATATAATTCAAATGCTCAAATAATGTTGGAACTATTTTTGGGCCACTGAAATATTTCAGAAAGTGTCCATAAATATTTTCAGGATTTTATAAAATGATTTAGTATCTGAACTAAATCAAAACAGAATAACAGAAATAGAAAAACAAAAAAAAAATAAAGAGGGAAAGACCATGGGCCACTTACCTGGCCCAGCGCCAGGCCACTAGCGGCCCAGCCCACCAGGCCGATGCCAGTCGTCCCCTAGCTCCTGCCAGGAGGACGAAGGGCGTGTGCCCGCGGTGCGCCAGCACGCACACGGCCACCGACGGCCACCTCCTGCTTCGGCCGCCTCCCCGACGTCGCTTTGGACGCCACGCATCCCCCCCTGACCCCTCGCTCACTCTCTTTCATCCTCATCCCCTCCTCTGCTCTCTCTCCCGCGCAACCGCCATGAGCCCGAGAGCGCCGACGAGGGACCTACCAAACGAGCCCACCGCCTACCCCTCGCTTCCCTGACCAGCTTAGAGGCTCCGCCTCGACCCCGTCTTCCTTCTCACCGAACCACGCCCCGCCGGAAGCCCTGCGTCATCAAATTCAAGCTCTTCTTCAAGCTTCGGCACCGACGATCGCCGCCGTCGATTCGCTTGCTCCAGTGCCTCCCCGAGCTTGCCGAGGCCACCGCTGCAACTGCTGTGAGCTCCTGTGTCGTTTCCCCCTCCCCCCTGGCTCGATTTCTTCTTCTAACACCGATGCCCGTCAGAACCGAGAGCTCTTCGCCGCCGGCCATGCCGCCACCGTGACCACAGCCGTGCAAGCTCACTCCCGAGCACGGCAACGTGCTCCACACCTCACCAAGAGCACGTGGAACCCATCAGTTTCCCCTCCCGTGCACCACAACGCCGATCCGCTCAACTCCCGAACTCCGGCCGCCGCGCAAGTTGCCGCCGCCGTCGTTTTAGGCCACTAGGGCTGCTGCCGTGTGCACAGATAGATGCGGGCGAGTCCCAGCTCCGCGTAGATGCCCTCCGCTGGCCATTTGGTCGCCGGAGGAGGATTTCCGAGCCCCTCCGCCGTCTCTGGCCTTGCCGGCGACGAGCCGGGGTCAACTCCGGCGTGTTTTGACCCCGGGTCGGCTGGGTTGACTCCCCCCTGACTCACTGACGTGTGGGCCCAGGCGCCTGCCTAATTACCATTAGTTAATTAGAGTTAATAAAAATTAGCTAATTAGTGAGCCACTGACATGCGGGCCCCGCCCGGCTAACCAAGTTAGTTAGGGTTAACTAACTTAGTTAGTTGATTGTGTCACTGACCAGTGGACCCCACTGGTCATGTTTGACCTGGAGGCGCCAGTTGACCTGCTGACATCAGGGTGATGTCATGCTGACGCAATAACTCTTTTTCTGGATTTAATTTTATATAGAAAATTCCAGAAAATTGCCTAAACTTCAAAAATTCATAGAAATTCAACCATAACTCCAAATGAGACAAATTATATATGAAAAATTATCAGAAAAATTCAAGGAATCCATCTGTACCATTTTCATGCATGTTTGAACAATGCTTGTCCTCTGTTTTGGACAAAACAAATAAAGGGCATTTAAATAATCATATATGGGGTTGGAATTTGAATCTTGTACTCAAACCAACTCCATTTAAATCATAGCTAGTTGCATAAGCTCAAGACACATCCATATTGCCATGTCATAGCATGCATCATATTGTTGCATATCATCATGTGTTGATTGTGCTCGGTTGTGTTCTTCGTGGTAGGTTCTGCCTCCGAGGATATTCACGAGTATCCAACTGAAGGGCAGTATCCCGTTACCACTCCATCAGGCAAGCAACCATTGATCATTCCGATACAACCCATGTTCTCGCTCCTGCTCTTGTTTACTGCATTAAGACAACACGATTCAAACTGCTGTGTGCTACGGTAGTTGAACCCTTATCCTCTGCATGACCTGTCATTGCCACAGTAACTAGATGAAACCCACTAGCATGTGTAGGAGTTGATTGAGCCATGTTTTGTGATTCCTACCTTGCTATGCCTGCTATGCTTAGAGTTGTGTCAGGTCTGGTTCATCTGGGTGATGGGCTAGAGTGAAATGCTTGTGCCAGTAATATGTGGGATGTGTTGAACATGTTTTGGTAAAGGTATCGATGAGAGGCCATGTAGGAGTACATGGTGGGTTGTTTCATTGAAGCCGTCCCTAAGAACTGAGTTCTGTATGCGTGAATTAAGATTCAGCTACTACCACACATTGGGCCCTGAAATATGACCCCGCTCGACTTACCGACCCCTCTCGCCTCAGTCCAGGAGTTGCAACTAGTTTCTGGTGTTTGTAGGATATGTGTTGGCGGCCGTGCGTAGCGCTGACCCTAGGGGTGGGCTATGTTGCGGTAGATACACCGTGGCACGGTGTACCGAGTCACCCGTTTGGTGTCTCGGGAACCCTGTTCACATCGTTCGGGGCCGTTGAGGACACCCCGGCCGGATTTCCTTGCGGATGGAACCTGAATAGGCGATGACCCTGGACTAGAGACTTGTGAGGTTAGTCAGGTCGTGGTCTACACCCACGTCGGTTTTCGCTTGAAGTCTGCCGAGCACATTTCGTGTGCAGACGCTAAGTGGTGGAAACATGTGTGACGAAGTACACCCCTGCAGGGTATAAAACTATTCGAATAGCCGTGTCCGCGGTAAAGGACTACTTGGTTGCATATACAGTTCATAGACAAGTTAATGGATACTACTAAAAGACTCAAGATAAGTGTGAGTACCGAGGATGGCTCCCTCGCAGGATACGAGGGAGGATCCACGGTGGAGTATTGTGATGGTGAGTAGTGGACTCGTGTGCGAAAACTATTTTGCTAAAAGATTCCGTAGGATAGCTTAGCCAAGAGTCAAAGCTGGTTTGCTGCATAAACCCCACCACCTTCTTGAGAATGAGCATGTACAGTAGGTTCTGATGTAAGACTTGCTGAGTACCTTTGTACTCATGTTTGCTTATTTATTGTTTTCAGACGACAACACTGCCCCCTCCGATGGGTTTTACGTAGATCTTGACGTCGACGAGTGACTAGCCACCCAGGTGGTGATCCAGGCCATGGAGGGCCTATGTAGATAGACAGGCTTCGAGAAGCCTTCTTTCTTTCTAGAGTCTGTACTCAGACTAGTTGCTTCCGCATGTGCTTGTATGACTGTATGACTTGAGTGTCGGGTCATGTGACCCCTACCTGTATGGATATGTTATGTATGGCTCCCTGGAGCCTTTAAATAAAGTACTTGAGTTGTAGAGTTTTGTTGTGATGCCATGTTGTATGTACTCATATCGAGCATATTGTATGTATGATTGAAATGCTTGGTATGAGTGGGATCCGACAATCTAGTTGTTTGCCCTTCGCAGCCTTTCTTATGGGGAAATGTAGTCTAGTGCTCCTCGAGCCATAGTAGTCCGCTACAGCCCGGTTCACCGGAGTCCTGCTAGCCCAGCACTACTGTTCAGGACACTTGACTGGCCGGCATGTGTTTCACTTCGTCCCTATGTCTGTCCCTTCGGGGAAATGTCACGCGGTGATCTCCGGAGTCCTGTCTAGCCTGCTACAGCCCGGGATCCCCGGAGTCCTGTTAGCCCAGTGCTACAGCCCGGAATCACTCGTTGATGACCGACATGTTCGTTGTGATTCATGTATGCCTGTCTCCATAGGTCTGTGCCGCTTTGGGTTCACGACTAGCCATGTCGGCCCGGGTTCTCGGTCATATGGATGCTAGCGACATTGTCATATACGCGAGCCAAAAGGCGCAAACGGTCCCGGGCCATGGTAAGGCGACACCCGTGGGATACCGTGCGTGAGGCCGCAAAGTGATATGAGGTGTTACCGGCTAGATCGATGTGGCTTAGAATCGGGGTCCTGACAGCGTTGGCATCAGAGCCGGACTGCCTATAGGTTCGTTCAGCCAAACTGGTCGATGTCGAGTCTAGAAATGCTTTAGTTATATGTAAGGGAATTGATTGTGGGAGGGAACGTAAGGTTCTTTTACTCCTTTACCCTATGCTTCTGATCTGAGTCATTCTCTTCTCATTCAACGTGGGTTAAGGACTAGGCTCTCTTCTTCTATCAGGTTCACGTGTTACTAATCCGTAGTAGCTCATAGGATTTTTGCTACGAGTTCCAGTCCAGTTTCTACTATTTTAGTATGTGGCTATTGAATCAGAACCTTGATATGATGCTGTTGAGCGGTATTGTGAACTGTTGTGGATGTCTCAAATCTTTTTCTGAGCATTTACAGCCGTTATGCTGCCCAATTTTCCCTAGGAATTCTGATGTCTTTGTCTTGTGGTTGTGCTTTCAGATGGCCAATCAGTCTCAAAATCAAGTGGTTCGCCTGACCAGGTGCCTCGACGTGCCCGGTCATACTGCTATGTTGGTCCGGGTCATGATCGAGACAGGATACCGTTGGTATCCCGAATACACTGTTGAAGAGCAGTTCCGCGACTTTAATCAAAGCCAGTATTTATGCACCGTCAGGATATTTCCTTCCTATCCTGGATCTACCGAGCCCCTTCACTGTTCCTATGGACTCGGAGTTACCATTGAGATGGCTGTGCAGGATGCTGCCTATTCCATGATGACCATCTTGCGAGTCCGGACTGGCCTGCTTCGGAACACTGACTTCCGTTACATGCCAGCTTCACTTCCGGGAGCGCAGGGGTATCTTCAGGCTATCTATGCTGACTCCACTCAGGAGGACTCATTAACTCGTACCACCGCTGAGATGCTCGAAGATAAGGACCGAGAGAATCGGGCCTTGAGGCTGGAGCTCTTTAATACCCGTGCTGATCATTGGGCCACATTGACTCGGTTTGCACCCGCGGTGCAAGCTGGATGTATGGATACCAGGGATCTGTATCCTGTGAGAGCAGCTCTGCCAGACATGGTGGATTGGCGTGATGTGGGAGGCATCACCCCACCCCTTGGTCCCCGCAGGCCACCGTTTGTTGGTCCAAGACCTTATCCTAGCCCCTATGGTCCACAGGCTCCTCAGGACCGTCTGTTTCCGGATGATCACGTTGAACTT
This sequence comes from Triticum aestivum, assembly GCF_018294505.1. NCBI lineage: Eukaryota > Viridiplantae > Streptophyta > Magnoliopsida > Poales > Poaceae > Triticum > Triticum aestivum. The sequence goes on from NC_057809.1 coordinate 27,918,254, forward strand.
CCAGGCTATGGAGGTGACTTCTATGAGGACTACTACGGAGCTATCTGAGTTAGTAGTAGTACCACTAGTATTGTAGTAGTTGTATCTCCACTGTCCTGTGTGACTTGTGGAATACGACTTGGTGTGTAATCGATTCCGGAGGTGTAGACAAATAATGTATAGGGACTCGGAATGCCTCCGATGAGATGTAACGTCTACCTTCATAGTTGTACTGTAGCATGGGCTTGTACTAAACTATGTATGACGAGTATGACCGTTGGTGTATATATGGCAGTTTTATATTACCATGGCATACGAATGAGCATCTCTGCATTCCGCGTTATCCTTTACATTCTGCACTTCCCTGTTAAGTTTGAGCCATCCTTGTCTAAACCGTTGTCTTGTTTCCTCCTAGGATGGTCAACACCCGCGGAAACCCTGCTGCCCCGGAGCAGGGGGAAGCCAATGCAGCTAGAGGTGAAAATTTGCCTCACCCGCCTTCCCTGGCCGAAGTGATGCTGGAGGCGGAAAGGAACAAGCGTGAGACCAACCGCCTGCTGGAGCGGATTGAGCAGAACACTGCACGCCACCCACGAAATGACTTGGTGTCAATCAACGACTTTATCAAGCTGTACCCACCAAAGTTTAACCATTCCGTCGAGCCCCTCGACGCGGATGATTGGCTTCGCAGCATCACCCACAAGCTACGTTCTGCCAACGTAGCTGAAGCCGACAAGGTTACCTATGCTGCTTATCATCTTGAGGGCCCCGCTAGCCATTGGTGGGAAAACTACGAAGCTATGCGCCCGGTCGGCCAAATCACTACCTGGGCTGAGTTCAGCGAGGCTTTCCGTGAGCATCACATTCCGGAAGGTCTCATGGATCGCAAGAGGGAGGAGTTCTGCAACTTCACCCAAGGAAGGCTGACTGTGGATGCATATAGCCGAGAATTTGGGAACCTGGCACGCTATGCTCCTGAAGAGGTTTCTACTGACGCCAAGAAGCAGGCAAGGTTCCGTAAGGGACTTAGCCCTGAGCTTCGCCGCGATCTCCGTCTGCACGAGTGCACATCCTTCCAGAAGCTGGTCAATAAAGCTATCAGTGCTGAGACAGGCCAGACTGATTATGACGCTTCACGCAAGCATTCTCGTGATTTTGGGTCTTCATCCGGCTCTGGAGCTCAGAAGCGCCGGGTGTGGATTCCAAGCACCGCACTGCCACCCAGATTCACCCCGAGGCCATCCTTTGAGGCGCCTCGTCCCAATCAGCAAATTGCACCATCCAAGCCCTATGGTGGCCCCGCTGCTAATGTTGCTCCACGCCCCACTGTGGTAACATGCTTCAAGTGTGGAGAACCGGGTCACTATAGTCGAGAGTGTCCCCAGAACAACCCCAATCAAGCTGGAAAGTCCGTTGGCCGTGGTAAGCCCGCGGGAAAGACTTTCTACGCCAAGCCGGCCACTACTGCACGTGGCCATGTCAACTACGTCTCAGCCGAAGAGGCTCATGAGGATCCCAACGTCGTCCTTGGTACGCTCCTTGTTAACTGCCATCCGGCATCTGTTCTTTTCGATACTGGAGCATCTCATTCATTCATATCCGAGAATTATGCTCGGTTGCATAACACGACATTCTGTGACATGCCCACTTCCATGGTAATTCAAACTCCGGGTTCCAAATGGCAAACTTCTAGGGTAAGCCATGGGAACGAAATTCTTGTCGATAGGCTTGTCTTCCTTGCATCTTTAATAGCTCTCAAGTCCTCCGACATAAACATCATCTTGGGTATGGACTGGATGTCGGCTCATTATGCCAAGATCGATTGTGCCACTAGAACCGTTCAACTTACTCATCCCTCGGGCAAGACAGTTAATGTCTTAACTCGAGTGGCCAAGCGCCAACTTTACTCTCTCAATGCCAACCCTCTTCCAGACCTTGAGGACGTTCCGGTAGTCCGAGACTTCCCGGATGTGTTTCCGGAAGAACTGCCAGGTGTTCCACCTGACCGGGATGTCGAGTTTGTGATAGACCTTGTTCCAGGAACCGTTCCAATTGCTAGAAGACCCTACAAGATGGCACCCTTAGAACTAGCCGAGCTTAAGAACCAACTCGATGAGTCCTTGAACAAAGGGTTCATCCGTCCTAGCTCCTCTCCTTGGGCTTGCCCCGTCCTCTTCGTCAAGAAGAAGGATGGAACGGATCGAATGGTTGTGGATTACCGACCTGTCAATCTGGTCACCATCAAGAACAAATACCCGCTTCCCAGGATCAACGACCTGTATGATCAGCTCGCTGGATCCTCAGTCTTCTCCAAGATGGATTTGAGGTTGGGCTACCATCAAATCAAAATCAGAAACGGGGACATTCCCAAAACGGCTTTTGTCACTCGTTATGGCCAATACGAGTACACCGTCATGTCCTTCGGTTTAACCAATGCCCCGGCCACTTTCTCCCGGTTAATGAACTCGGTTTTCATGGAGTACTTGGACAAATTCGTCGTAGTATACCTCGATGACATACTCATCTACTCCAAGAATGAAGAGGAACATGCCGAACATCTAAGGCTGGTATTGATGAAACTTCGAGAGCATCGCCTTTATGCCAAATTCTCCAAGTGTGAATTTTGGTTGTCAGAAGTGACCTATCTAGGCCATGTAATCTCTGGTAAGGGTATTGCTGTCAATCCCGAGCGAGTTCAAGCCGTCCTTGATTGGACTCCACCTGAAACGGTCAAGCAAGTTCGGAGTTTCCTTGGCCTAGCGAGCTATTGCCGCCGCTTCGTCGAGAATTTCTCCAAGGTTGCTAAACCTCTAACTGAACTCCTCAAGAAAGATAAAAAGTTCGAGTGGACTCCACAGTGCGAGTTCAGTTTTCAGGAACTGAAAAGACGCCTGACATCTGCTCCCGTACTGGTACCACCAGATTTCTCCAAGGACTTTATTATCTATTGCGACGCCTCGCGACAAGGACTAGGTTGCATACTCATGCAAGATCGTCAGGTAATTGCCTATGCTTCACGGCAATTACACCCACATGAGGAAAATTATCCCACACATGATCTAGAGCTTGCAGCTGTAGTCCATGCACTCAAAACCTGGCGACATTACCTTCTCGGTAATCGTTGCGAGATCTTCACCGATCACCAAAGCTTGAAATATATCTTCACCCAACCAGATTTGAATCTCAGGCAAAGACGTTGGGTCGAGTTGATCTCGGATTACGACTTAGGAATAACTTACACCCCTGGCAAAGCCAATGTCATGGCTGATGCACTAAGTCGTAAGTCCTACTGTAACAACCTGCTGTTACAACAAAGTCAACCACTTCTCCATGAGGAATTTCGCAAGCTTAATCTTCACATTGTTCCTCAAGGATTCTTGTCTACTCTGGTGGCGAAACCTACCCTTATGGATCAAATCATAGCTGCCCAAAAGCGTGATAAGGGCATATCCCGGATTAAGGAAAACATTGCTAGCGGAGTAGCTAAATGTTTTTCCATGGATGAGCAAGGTGCTGTCTTCTTTGAGAACCGCCTGGTGGTTCCCAAGAACCAACATCTACGCCAGATGATCCTTAAGGAAGCTCATGAATCCCCTCTCACCATTCATCCCGGTAGTACTAAAATGTATCAAGACCTACGCCAGAGGTTTTGGTGGACTAGGATGAAGAGAGAAATTGCTCAATACATTGCTAATTGCGACGTTTGTCGTCGTGTTAAAGCAGAGCATCAACGGCCTGCTGGCACCCTTCAACCTTTGGCTATTCCTGAATGGAAATGGGACAAAATCAGTATGGATTTCATCACTGGGTTTCCCAGGACCAAGAGGGGAAATAATGCCATCTTCGTCGTGATCGACCGTCTTTCCAAAGTAGCCCATTTTCTACCTGTTCGTGAGAGTATCACCGCTAGCCAGCTAGCTGACTATACATCTCCCGAATAGTGTCTCTTCATGGTGTCCCGTTGGAAATTAACTCAGACCGTGGAAGTCTCTTCACCTCTCGATTTTGGGAAAGTTTCCAAAATGCTATGGGAACTCATCTCTCCTTTAGCACCGCCTTCCATCCTCAATCAAGTGGTCAAGTAGAGCGAGTAAATCAAATTCTGGAAGATATGCTCCGAGCTTCTGTTATCTCGTTCGGAATGAGTTGGGAGAAATGCCTTCCATTCGCGGAGTTTGCCTATAACAATAGCTATCAAGCTAGTTTGGGCAAGGCTCCCTTCGAAGTTCTCTATGGACGAAAATGTCGAACGCCTCTTAACTGGTCAGAAACCGGGGAAAGACAACTCTTTGGCCCGGATATGATTCAGGAAGCAGAAGAGCAGGTTCGCGTTATTCGTGAGAAATTGAAAACGGCCCAATCTCGCCAAAAGAGTCAATATGATCGTAAGCATAAGCCTATGACATTTGAAATTGACGAGAAAGCTTACCTTCGGGTTACCCCGTTAAAGGGAACCCATCGCTTCGGTATCAAAGGCAAATTGGCTCCTCGTTACATTGGACCCTTTCGCATTCTTGCCAAACGAGGAGAAGTTGCCTACCAATTGGAACTACCTCCGCATCTTTCCAGAGTTCACGACGTCTTCCACGTTTCGCAACTCAGGCGTTGCTTCGCGGATCCTATCCGTGGAGTGGACCACGAAACGCTTGATTTACAAGATAACCTCTCTTATCGGGAATACCCCGTTCGTATCCTTGATCAAGCCGAGCGTACCACTCGACGTCATAATATCAAGTTTCTCAAGGTTCAATGGTCACACCATTCCGAGGAAGAAGCCACTTGGGAAAGGGAGGATCGTCTTCGACTCGAGTACCCCGCCTTCTTCCCAGATGATCCTAAATCTCGGGACGAGATTCTATTGAGTGGGGGTGAGTTGTCACACCCTAGCTAGGTTATGCATTAGAGTGTGCATCATGTTTACTTTCATCAGAAATGGAAATGGGGAAAGCAGAACCCCCAGCACCCCCCCCTGAAATCAACTAGGGTTTACTAAAAATAAATTCAATGAACCTGAAATGCCCTTCAAAATGTTCACCCTCTTTGCCTTGGGTTAGAACCCTTGGGAAAAATGGTGCATATAATTTTAGGTCAACAAAAGGGGCATCGATTTAATTCATAAATATTTGAATTTGGGCATTTAAATACTATTAAATAATTCAAATGCTCAAATAATGTTGGAACTATTTTTTGGGCCACTGAAATATTTCAGTAAGTGTCCATAAATATTTTCAGGATTTTATAAAATGATTTAGTATTTAAACTAAATCAAAACAGAATAACAGAAATAGAAAAACACAAAAAAAGAGGGAAAGGCCATGGGCCACTTACCTGGCCCATCTCCAGCTGGCGGCCCAGCCCACCCCGCTGCCTCCTGTCGTCCCCCTCCTCGGACAGAAGGACGCGGGCGTGTGCCCGGCGCTCGCCGGCACGCGCGCGCGCCACCTCCCCCCCTGCGCGCCACCTCCTGCTTCCGGGCTCCCTCCCAATGCCACGGAGACGGCCACGCACCCCCTGGCCCTCTCATTCCCCTCCCCCGTGCTCATCCCCTCCTCTGTCTCTCCCCCTCTCTTCCACAGAACGCGGCCGTCGCCGCCGACGAGAACCACCACGGCCACAGCCACCCCCTCGCCCCTCGGTTGTGCCCAAGAGCTCCGCCACATTGCCGGCTACCTCTCCGTCAAGTCACGCGCCTCGGGAAGCCCTACGGCGTCGCCTTCGAGCTCTTCCTCAACCTGCGGCCGCCGGCGACTTCATCGTCGATTCGCCGAACCCCGTGCCTCCCCTGCCTCGCCAGTAGCACCAGAAGAACCACGGTGAGCCATTGACCCGGTTCCCCCTTGCCCCGTCGTCCCTCGCGTCCTCTAGCGCTAGCACCACCGCGCCCGCGAGCTCCTCGCCGCCGGCCATGGCGCCACCATGGCCAGGGGCCGAGCCATCCGCACCCGCACACATCGTCGTGTTCCTGGTGACGCCAGGAGCCCGTAGAACCTATCCGCATGCCTCCCCGTGCCTTATAGCCTCGAACCCGAGCTCGCCCGAGCTCCGGCCGCCGCCTCGAGCCTGATTCCGGCGAGCTCCGGCCGCCCCGCAGCCTCCCGTGTGTCCCACTGGATTCGCGCGAGTCTGGGCATCGTGTAGATGAGCTCCACCGCCCGAATGGTCGCCGGAGCGGCGATCCCGAGCCCCTCCGCCGTGTCTGGCTCGCCGGCGTCAAGCCGCCGACGGGTGTTGACCCCGCTGACCAGGAGGTTTGACCTCCCGTGGGTCGCTGACATGTGGGGCCCGGCCCTATTAATCTTTAGTTAGGATTAGTTTAACAACTAATTTAACCCTTCTAATTAAATGGGTCACTGACGCGTGGGCCCAACCCCATTAACCAAGCCAGTTTAGTTTTAATTTAATTAGGATTAGCTACAGACACTGACATGTGGACCCCACACGTCAGGTTTGACGGGGTCAGCCGCCTTTGACCTGCTGACGCAATGCTATTGTCATGCTGACGCAATATATCTTTTCTGGAATTAAAATAACTCAGGAAATTCCAGAAAATACCCAAAACTTCAAAAATTCATAGAAATTCAACCATAACTCCAAATGAGACAAATTATATATGTAAAATTATCAGAAAAATTCAAGGAATCCATCTGTACCATTTTCATGCATGTTTGAACAATGTTTGTCCCCTGTTTTGGACAAAACAAATAAAGGGCATTTAAATAATCATATATGGGGTTGGAATTTGAATCTTGTACTCAAACCAACTCCATTTAAATCATAGCTAGTTGCATTAGCTCAAGACACATCCATATTGCCATGTCATAGCATGCATCATATTGTTGCATATCGTCATGTGTTGATTGTGCTCGGTTGTGTTCTTCGTGGTAGGTTCTGCCTCCGAGGATATTCACGAGTATCCAACTGAAGGGCAGTATCCCGTTACCACTCCATCAGGCAAGCAACCATTGATCATTCCGATACAACCCATGTTCTCGCTCCTGCTCTTGTTTACTGCATTAAGACAACACGATTCAAACTGCTGTGTGCTACGGTAGTTGAACCCTTATCCTCTGCATGACCTGTCATTGCCACAGTAACTAGATGAAACCCACTAGCATGTGTAGGAGTTGATTGAGCCATGTTTTGTGATTCCTACCTTGCTATGCCTGCTATGCTTAGAGTTGTGTCAGGTCTGGTTCATCTGGGTGATGGGCTAGAGTGAAATGCTTGTGCCAGTAATATGTGGGATGTGTTGAACATGTTTTGGTAAAGGTATCGATGAGAGGCCATGTAGGAGTACATGGTGGGTTGTTTCATTGAAGCCGTCCCTAAGAACTGAGTTCTGTATGCGTGAATTAAGATTCAGCTACTACCACACATTGGGCCCTGAAATATGACCCCGCTCGACTTACCGACCCCTCTCGCCTCAGTCCAGGAGTTGCAACTAGTTTCTGGTGTTTGTAGGATATGTGTTGGCGGCCGTGCGTAGCGCTGACCCTAGGGGTGGGCTATGTTGCGGTAGATACACCGTGGCACGGTGTACCGAGTCACCCGTTTGGTGTCTCGGGAACCCTGTTCACATCGTTCGGGGCCGTTGAGGACACCTCGGCCGGATTTCCTTGCGGATGGAACCTGAATAGGCGATGACCCTGGACTAGAGACTTGTGAGGTTAGTCAGGTCGTGGTCTACACCCACGTCGGTTTTCGCTTGAAGTCTGCCGAGCACATTTCGTGTGCAGACGCTAAGTGGTGGAAACATGTGTGACGAAGTACACCCCTGCAGGGTATGAAACTATTCGAATAGCCGCGTCCGCGGTAAAGGACTACTTGATTGCATATACAGTTCATAGACAAGTTAATGGATACTACTAAAAGACTCAAGATAAGTGTGAGTACCGAGGATGGCCCCCTCACAGGATACGAGGGAGGATCCTCGGTGGAGTATTGTGATGGTGAGTAGTGGACTCGTGTGCGAAAACTATTTTGCTAAAAGATTCCGTAGGATAGCTTAGCCAAGAGTCAAAGCTGGCTTGCTGCATAAACCCCACCACCTTCTTGAGAATGAGCATGTACAGTAGGTTCTGATGTAAGACTTGCTGAGTACCTTTGTACTCATGTTTGCTTATTTATTGTTTTCAGACGACAACACTGCCCCCTCCGATGGGTTTTACGTAGATCTTGACGTCGACGAGTGACTAGACACCCAGGTGGTGATCCAGGCCATGGAGGGCCTATGTAGATAGACAGGCTTCGAGAAGCCTTCTTTCTTTCTAGAGTCTGTACTCAGACTAGTTGCTTCCGCATGTGCTTGTATGACTGTATGACTTGAGTGTCGGGTCATGTGACCCCTACCTGTATGGATATGTTATGTATGGCTCCCTGGAGCCTTTAAATAAAGTACTTGAGTTGTAGAGTTTTGTTGTGATGCCATGTTGTATGTACTCATATCGAGCATATTGTATGTATGCTTGAAATGCTTGGTATGAGTGGGATCCGACAATCTAGTTGTTTGCCCTTCGCAGCCTTTCTTATGGGGAAATGTAGTCTAGTGCTCCTCGAGCCATAGTAGTCCGCTACAGCCCGGTTCACCGGAGTCCTGCTAGCCCAGCACTACTGTTCAGGACACTTGACTGGCCGGCATGTGTTTCACTTCGTCCCTATGTCTGTCCCTTCGGGGAAATGTCACGCGGTGATCTCCGGAGTCCTGTCTAGCCTGCTACAGCCCGGGATCCCCCGGAGTCCTGTTAGCCCAGTGCTACAGCCTGGAATCACTCCTTGATGACCGACATGTTCGTTGTGATTCATGTATGCCTGTCTCCATAGGTCTGTGCCGCTTTGGGTTCACGACTAGCCATGTCGGCCCGGGTTCTCGGTCATATGGATGCTAGCGACATTGTCATATACGCGAGCCAAAAGGCGCAAACGGTCCCGGGCCATGGTAAGGCGACACCCGTGGGATACCGTGCGTGAGGCCGCAAAGTGATATGAGGTGTTACCGGCTAGATCGATGTGGCTTAGAATCGGGGTCCTGACAGAAATGGTCGAGACATAAAGATTGATATATTGGAAGCCTATATTTGGATATCGGAAGTGTTCCGGGTAAAATCGAGATTTTGCCAGATTACCGGGAGGTTACCAGAACCCCCCGGGAGCCATATGGGCCTTATTGGGCTTTAGTGGAAAGGTGAAAAGGGCTGCCATGGTGGGCTGCACGCCTCCCCCCTCCCCTAGTCCTATTAGGACTAGGAGAGGTGGCCGGCCACCTCTCTCTCTCTTTCCCCCTTGGGAGTCCTATTTGGAATAGGATTGGGGGGGAGTCCTACTCACGGTAGGAGTAGGACTCCTCCTGCACCCTCCTCTTTGCCGGCCAGCCCCTCCCCCTTGGATCCTTTATATACAGGGGCAGGGGGCACCTCTAGACACACAAGTTGATCATTGAGATCGTTCCTTCGCCGTGTGCGGTGCCCCCTGCCACCATATTCCACCTCGATCATATCGTTGTAGAGCTTAGGCGAAGCCCTGTGTCGGTAGAACATCAAGATCGTCACCATGCCGTCGTGCTGATGGAACTCCTCCACGAAGCTTTGCTGGATCGGAGCCCGGGGATCGTGATCGAGCTGTACGTGTGCTAAGAACTCGGAGGTGCCGGAGTAACGGTGCTTGGATCGGTCGGATCGGGAAGAAGACGTACGACTACTTCCTCTACGTTGTGTCAACGCTTCCGTTGCGATCTACAAGGGTACGTAGATTAGACTCTCCCCCTCGTTGCTATGCATCACCATGATCTTGCGTGTGCGTAGGAAAATTTTGAAATTACTACGTTCCCCAACACTATGCACCTGCATCGTCACATGAGTCGATGATATGCAACATATATAGTTGAGCATCAGAAAGAGATAGACTTGGCAAAAATAGAAGCAACATATCATAAGCATAAATAACAAAGTTCATCGTACCCAAAATGCCCTAACTAGAGTGATCTTCGGTAGTCAAGGAGGAAGGTTTAATTACATCACAAATAATGTTTCGTCGTGCATAACTCAAAGTTCCGTCATACAGAAGGTATGAACTAAACGGACACATTGTCATATTTCGAAAATCACTCCAACATGGCGTGCCATCCATCCAAGTCAAGGAGATAGTGCCCGAGCTTAGTGAAAGGCTTCAGGTCGAGACGCTGAGCGGCTACGCGTGTTCGGACTCTTCCCATGACATTTGTCCTTCTTCATAGAACATCCCTGTTTTTTCGACGACCTCCATCATGATGATTTGGGCAAGTTCGCACTGGAAGTGATATAACTCATCTTGAAGTCGATGATCCTCGATATCTTCTAAGTTCTTTGCCCATTGCAGAATATGGGCATGGCTGAATTTAGGTGACATGCAAAGGTTCTGGTGATCCTGTCTGTACTCCATCATGTGGTGTAGGACATAGAACCCATCATCAAGAGAATCACTCGGTTGCTGGATGCAGCTGAAGTCGGTCTTATGGGCCTGCCGTCCCTTTTCTTCTTGTCCTTGACCTCTCCACCCCGTGCATCGTAGTAAAACATAGCACTATCGAGAACAAACTTGATGTGGGTGTAATCCTTTTTGTTAATGTTCTTCGACGAGTCCACAATATCGGGGGTAGAGGATGATGAGGACGGCGCGCCTGCCGTTGCGCAAAATAAGTACACCTCAAATGAATTAAACTCCATCGTTCAAATGAATGATTGAAATCGAAGGAAGGATATCTGCGCGGATGACTTACACGGGATGATAAGGCACGAGAATCGCCTCCTTGTCCTTATTGGCAAGCATGAAATTGACGATGTATTCCTCGTGTATTCATGGTGCTTTGCGCGGACTCCCAAGACGCCCTCGTGCATGAAGTACGGGTCAGCGACATAGATATGAGGTATCTGCTCAACCCCGATGAGGTAGTTCATGTGCAAGGCATAAAGGCGGACAAACATAAAATCCAGCTTCTTTAAGTGAAACATGTTGAAGATGTAATCAGATCGAAGGAAAAACTTCTTCGAGGGGAATGTGTCGACGTACGACAATTGCCCGGCACGTTAACCACGTAGAGAGGGTATCCTGGATTTTTCGAGGCGATGAGGCCTTTCTCTATCCGCAACACGTCGTCATGAAGTCTCCTTAGATCGCCGGATCTGGCCCCTAGCGCTGCTTTCGGTAGGATTGGTTCACCAGGATACGCCATTTTGCCGCTCCGGGGACATCTATACGGTCTTGAACCCGAGGCTGCTGAGGCGGCTGGATCATAGAAGCAGCTTTGTTGGCTTTCCTCAGTGTATTCCTAGGCTTCTTTGCTACAGGAAGGTCATCTATGATATGTTCAGCCTCCAGAGGCGGCAATTCAGGCACCGACTCATGACGCTCAAACCCTGAGTAGGCGCCAGTATTGAGATACTGTTGAGTGCCATTGTTGTCCTCATCTATGGCGGTGTCACCAGCGACAAATGGAGCCTCTTCCTCACCCCGTTCGCTATCACCCAGCACGACAGCCGGCGCTAATTGGGTAGGTGGGGTGTTGATGTTCATACCTAACTGCGTGCTCGTGTGTGTGCTCCCGGCCGTCTCCAAACAAAGTAGACTCTTTGGCCACAACAGGACCCACCCATTGCAATCACCAATCCCCTGCGGGATCTCGTCGTCATTCCCCCTAGTACCGGAGGAGCCAAATTCTCCTGGCCTGGTTTGACACTGGCCACGGAAACTTTGTAGACGTCCGAGGGGATCGGTCGGCCGTGGAACAATGGTTCCTTAGGCTTCATTATCGTCACCTTCCCCACGTCCACCTCCTGGTAGCGGATGTTGTACAATATGGTGCACGGGGTTACATTGGCCTGCAAAGACATTTCTGCGATGTGAGATATCCGACAGGCAACAAAAAATGGGAGATTATACATTTATTGAAGAGGGCTGGTGTGACAGATATAGTGAGGGCGTCGAGCTCATCCAAAGATGAAGCACCGCTGAGCACGTCCGGTGTCGGAGCCGGTGCGGGAGCAGGTGCAGGTGCTGGTGCAACGCTAGTCGAGCTGCTCCCGAAGAAGTCAGCAAGGGGAAAGTCCGCTGCATTTTTTTTCTGGATTTTGCGTGCTCGAATTGAAAACGGCCGAAACCAAGACAGTAGACATATCTGCAACCACCTGTTTTGCGGCAGCTATCGCTGTTGCGACTGTCTCAGATGATTTCTTCTCAATCGGAATCTAAACCTTCTGGCTGATGTTTTCTTCAGTTAACCTCCGTCTTTCCTTTCGCTCCTCCGTGGTCTCACGGTAGTACTTCTTCCACGTGGCGCCGTCTACGACACCGTCCACGCGTCCATACGACGGCCGATTCTCCACCAGGAGTCCTTTCAATATGTTCAATACCCGGTTGAATGGAGTCTACCACTTGGGCCTCGCCAACGCCTCAGACGGCGAGTCACTTTCGGCTGCAATCTTGTGCTGCTCTCTCTTCAAAAGGAACAAGGATCGTTTACAAATATGACTAAACGTGCAGTCGAATTGATCAGAAACTAAAATTACCAGCAGTCTCGTGAACTCCGTCGTGATCGGGTCCGTCTTAAAAACCTTCTTGACTGAGTCCCAATGGTGCCGTGCCCCGAGGACGTCACGCTCCTGCGGGACGGTGAAGTCCGCCAAGGGGTCTGGGATGCCCAGACGTTCGCGTTCCGCGTCCTCCTTGGCCCATATGGACCTCTTCCCGCCGTAACCACGGCTTCCGAGGTGGTGGCGCCCCATGTTCCTTTGTTGAAGCCCTTTCATGTACTTCGACTTTTTTTTGGCAGCTTCGGCCTCGCAAGCCGCCTTGAATTTTTCAAAGTGCTCTCCCGTGATTGTCGGATTATCCTTTACAATCTCGGAGTATGGTTCCTTTTTGTCGACAATCCGATGTTTCAACCTTGTTTTCCAGGTGGCCAACGTGTCGCTAAACTTGGTCATGGCGTGTTTGTTTATCTTCTTCATTGCCGGGTCCTTATTTGGATATTTATAATCCTTTTCATTCCGGCCCGGGAACAACAATATCTGGTGCAGCTTCTTTAGGAGGGAGGACCTCATATTATCTATCTTCTGTAGTTTCCCATGGTTGATCGTGGCAGTTATCCGTACGATGCAGCCTATTTGATTGCCGTAGCACGATCGCGCTTCCTTGGGCGCTATTGTCTGAAAAATACGGTCGTCCATCTCCGTGACCACCAGTCTAGTTGTCATGAGCTGGTTTGGGCGCCGTGGCTTCTTAGCTTTCGGTTCTAGATCAGCTCCGCTAGTCTCGGCGCCGGTCTCAGTCTCATCGCCGGTCTGCATGTCGGTATCAGTCCCCGATGCGACAGGTCGGCCCAGCAACAACATTCGTTGATCGTCGGCAAGGCTCAAAAATTCATCTGCCGCCAGGTAGACGTGTCGCAATCACCAGAACCCTATCCTTCATCATTGCTAGCCATGTTTCCTACGATTATATCTAGTCAATTAATTCTAGACCTAATAAAATGAATAATGACATAAAACAGGCCAATGTTTTGCAGGATTACAACTCAACCCATTGCAGATTAGAAAACAATCCCGTGTGAATGCACAGGCTGACGACTAGTATATATAAAGCTTAATGGTGCCTAAGAAAGCTCGCACAATTTTACAGTGGCTATGGAAATGTGTTGCCAAACTTTGACATAAGATTTTCGTTTGGCATCCAGAGTTGCAAAACGCTTGTGTTGTCCTTAATCCATGGCCACTCTAATTTTTCCGGCTGGGCCTTCCCTGTGGTATCGCGGCAAGGCTTGCGTGTGTATATGTTTCCTTTAACTACCACTAGCACATATGCCCGTGCGTGCGTTGCAACGGGAGAGATAATGGCGTATCCACCAATATATCTAACAGCATGACCCAACAATATCCGAATGATGTCACCCGATGACGGCAGGAAGGCACGCACAGAGGTCTAGTAAAAACTCATATCAATTGTAAGGGCATGGTTAATTCGCGTGAATTCAGGGGTGTGAGATTAGTTAGTGTTGGTCCCACAATTGAATTCGGGGGGTGATTAGTTAGTGTGGGCCCACCCTCGAATTCACGGGGGGAGACAAAATAATTAGGGTGAGGAGAGATTTACGGGGCTTGGTCCCCAGATGCGTTGTGGCAGTCATTATTCGAGCATTGCAATGCTCGCACGTGACGAGCTCTTTTTCCAATTGTATATTAAGAAGCATGCTACAGATACAATGTTTTTGATACGTTTTTTGTACAATGATCCTGATCTTAAAGGGCCACCTAATTTTTATATCTTAAAGGCATTATTTGTAAGTTGTCGTGAAAAAAATCTCGCTAAAAGGGTTGTGTTAGACCATCTTCAGTACATTAGAAATAACGAATTATAATTCCTTGGCATTTGAAGAAACAATCGCTACTTATTTACACATACAATTCTTTTGGTACGATTTTGAAATCTTGAAGGCATTATTTGTAAGTTGAAGCAATTTTGAAATCTCACTAAAAGGTCTGTTAGACCCTCTAGAGCTTTAGAAATAACTAATTATAATTTTGCAAAAAAAAGAAATAACTAATTATAATTCCTTAAGCATCTGACCGAAACGACCCCGAATTATTGTCTGGGTAGTAATTCCTTTGCAACATTATTCTCTCCTTTTTTGAAGGAGCTCTTGCCTGGGTAGTAATTCCTATTTGCAAGGTTATTCTCTCCTTCATTTTTACAGGAGCTCTCCTTCCTTATACTAATTGGTCATTATCCTCTCCTTCCTTTTTCTTTTTGCCAAACTCTCTTTCCATACTTATGCCGCTAACCACGCCACTCTTTTTCCTTATTTATGCCCTTTGATCACGCCACACATCTCATGAAATCTAAGCCATATCACCCATCTTTTTTCCTTATTCTCAAAGGCGCTTTCCTCACAAACAGTAGTTCTCTAGGATGCTTAACGATTTTGAAACAGAAACATATATAAATCGGTAGAACGGGTTGTCAAGCAGCGAGGTGGTACTAGTTTATAAAGAAACAAATTAACCTTTTCTTTTTGTGTAATGATGCCTTGGTTCGGCTGGTTGCTGCCTTTGCCCTTGATGTGCAGCGTTGGGAAAAGGATGGGCGAAGTGGACGAACCAAAAACGGACAAAATTACGGTAGTAAGAAGCGATAGCCCATTTATTAGTAGGTATAGATATAGATGTCGAGGATGAGGATTTACTGCACACAAGTGCGGGGGCACTCAGGTCCTGGTGCCGGCCTTTTATTTTGGCTTCCGATTTTCAAACTTCTATATCTTTTAAACGAAAAGTTCAATTTAAGTTACGTTTTCATATTCGTGCTTCTCGCGGCCAGCGCTTTCAAATAAGATCCATTTTGCATACATTTTGGCTGCTTTTGGAAACATTGCTAAGTTTCATTGTTTGAAACTTAGTACGAGCGACCGATAAAATTTAATTATTTTGTGTCTACGACCAACAGGAGAAATTGCTTAAAATTACATCTTTGAAACTGGTCATTTTTTTACTGTGTCCTACTTCACGAATCACGAGGCAAATCAAGTAGGCGGCATGCCCTGGCCGGTGAGTGCCATTGCACTTACTTGCCCCAGCGATTTTCCGCGTGCATTGTAGAATTCTTTCTCCGAGTCCTGTGAATTAAAGATGGTGCAGACAAAAGTATATCCTATATGCGTACATGTGCATGATCAGAACATGTTTTTACGTGCGTCTACTATAAATCATGACCATTTTTAACACAAATCATGACCATTCATGATTAGTGAATCATACTGTCTTAACTTATGTGAAATCATGTGGAGTAATATAATATAATACAATAGATAGACAGATCCATGTTGTATTATTTTTTGTTTACAAAAAAATCTGTAATTACACATTTTGATTTATGCATTTGTTTACAAAAAAACAGTAACATTTCATGGTGGAAAGTTTGTATTGTTTCATACTGAACACCAATGTTTTCCTGTAAAAGAAAATAATGCCTACGCATATGCTTTTATATTATTATTATTCTTTCAAACTTATTCATATAGTATTTTTGATTGTGCAACCATAATTTTTATTATCTCTCTCGTTCCACTACATGCTCTTACTCAATGATTTTCTTTATAATGGGTGTTTTTATTAACTCAAAATATAGCATCAAGCGGATACAGAACATACTGAGCCACACCCGGTCTCTGCATAACTAAGATGCACACAGCCAAAAGCGGAAGTCTGACAAAAATAAGATAAGAAAATCGACATATCGACAACAGTGAGTCATATAGTTCCGACACTATGCCTCTGTCGAAGGAGGGGGTGGAGCGATCTAGAGATTATGCTGCCTTCCATGTTGAGTAAACACCTCCCTGGCCACTTGTTCCAACTGCATAGACGCCGCCACGAATAACGGTTGGTACTCTGTTCGGTGTAGCATACACCATGTAGGAAGTGAGTGCTCACTCCTAGTTACTGAATTATGTACACACTAGTAGAAAAAGGCCCATTTGTCCCGGTTCGTAAGGCCCATTTGTCCCAGTTGGGGAACCGGGACTAAAGGGTCGGTACTAAAGCCCTACACCTTTAGTCCCGGTTCTTACACCAACCGAGACAGATGGGGCTCCACGTGGCCGTTGCGGCTTACCGTGGCAGGTGGGCCTTTTGTCCCGGTTGGTAGCACCAACCGGGACCAATAAGCTACCACGCGTCAGCATTTGAGGGGCTAGGGTTTTTTTTTCTGAAGGGGGGGGGGGGGGGTTGGGGGTTTTGGGGGGTTCTGTATGGTTAATTTTGGAGGGTTTCATATATTGTGTTAGGTAGCTAATTAATTAATACAGAGAAGTGTCATCTCTTATCTCCGTGCTTGGTCGACGCTACGTACTATACGTACAGAGAGGCCCTCGACACGCTAGCCAGTAAGCAAATGAAGGAAACCATTAAGTACAGAAGTTCGTCATGAACATATGCATACAAACTAAGTGATATCGACCTCTCCTTCTCTGAGAGATAGGTCGAACAACAAGTTTCCGTATATCTATCCGGCGCTACTAGCTACATATATACAATATTAAGATCTCTTACAATATAATCCCCTAATTATATATGAACTCAGCTTTCAGATGGTATTCTCCGGCTTTATTGATGACGTGGTCAAGAAAGAATCCCTCCAATTCCTCTTGAATTGCTTTGATGCGATCTTCTGGTAGGAGTTCATCCCGCATCTGCCACATCTAATTTGAAGAAGGGGGTCAATCACTAGTAGAATAACAGCCATTTGTCCTGGTTCGTAAGGCTCATTCGTCCTGGTTGGGGAACCGAGACTAAAGGGTCGTTACTAAAGCCCTACACCTTTAGTCCCGGTTCTTACACCAACTGGGACAGATGGGCCTCCACGTGGCCGCTGCGGCGAGCCCAGGCAGGAGGTCCTTTGGTCCCGGTTAGTGGCACTGATACTTCTCCAACGTATCTATAATTTTTGATTGCTCCATGCTATTATGTTATCTATTTTGGATGTTAATGGGCTTTATTTTACACCTTTATATCATTTTTGGGACTAACCTACTAATCGGAGGCCCAGCCCAAATTGTTGTTTTTTTGCCTATTTTAGGTTTTCGAAGAAAAGGAATATCAAACGAAGTCCAAACGGAATGAAACCTTCGGGAACGTGATTTTCTCAACGAACATGATCCAGGAGACTTGAAGTGTGCGCCAAGAAAGAAGGGAGGAAGGCAAGAGGCAGGGGGCACGCCTACCCCCCTTGGGCGTGCCCTCCACCCTCGTGGGCCCTCCGCTGCTCCATCGACGTACTTCTTCCTCCTATATATATCCACGTACCCCTCGAACATCCAGGAGCACCACGAAAACCTAATTCCACCGCCGCAACCTTCTGTACCCGAGAGATCCCATCTTGGGGCCTTTTCCGGAGGTCCACCGGAGGGGGCATCGATCACGGAGGTCCTCTACATCAACTCCATGGCCTATCCAGTGATGTGTGAGTAGTTCACTTCAGACCTACGGGTCCATAGTTATTAGCTAGATGGCTTCTTCTCTCTCTTTGGATCTCGATACAAAGTTCTTTTCGATTTTCTTGGAGATCTATTTGATGTAACCTTATTTTGCGGTGTGTTTGTCGAGATCCGATGAATTATGGGTTTATGACCCAGATTATCTATGAACAATATTTGATTCTCCTCTAAATTCTTTTATGTATGATTGGTTTATCTTTGCAAGTCTCTTCGAATTATCAGTTTGTTTTGGCCTACTAGATTGATCTTTCTTGCAATGGGAGAAGTGCTTAGCTTTGGGTTCAATCTTGCGGTGTTTGATCCTAGTGACAGAAAGGGAACCGATACGTATTGTATTGTTGCCATCGAGGATAAAAAGATGGGGTTTATATCATATCGCATGAGTTTATCCCTCTACATCATGTCATCTTCCTTAAAGCATTACTCTGTTCTCTTGAACTTAATACTCTAGATGTGTGCTGGATTGCGGTCGATGTGTGGAGTAATAGTAGTAGATGCAGAATCGTTTCGGTCTACTTGTCTCGGACGTGATGCCTATATACATGATCATACCTAGATATTCTCATAACTATGCTCAATTCTGTACAATATGGTGCACGCGGTTACATCGGCCTGCAAAGACATTTCTGCGATGTGAGACATCCGAAAAGCAACGAAAACGGGAGATTATACATTTATTGAAGAGGGCCGGAGTGACAGATACCGTGAGGGTCTCGAGCTCAGCCAAAGACAAAGGACAGATGAGCACGGCCTATGTCGGAGCCAGTGCGGGAGCCGGTGCGGGAGCAGGTGCAGGTGCAGGTGCTGGTGCAATGCTAGTCGAGCTGCTCCTAAAGAAGTCAACAATGGGAAAGTCCGCTACATTTTTTCTGGATTTTGCGTGCTCCAATTGAATACAGCTGGAACCAAGACAGTAGACATATCTGTTGGAAATATGCCCGAGAGCCAATAATAAATTGGTTATTATTATATTTCCTTGTTCATGATAATCGTTTATTATCCATGCTAGAATTGTATTGATAGGAAACTCAGATACATGTGTGGATACATAGACAACACCATGTCCCTAGTAAGCCTCTAGTTGACTAGCTCGTTGATCAATAGATGCTTACGGTTTCCTGACCATGGACATTGGATGTCGTTGATAACGGGATCACATCATTAGGAGAATGATGTGATGGACAAGACCCAATCCATATCTAGCACAAGATCGTGTAGTTCGTATGCTAAAGCTTTTCTAATGTCAAGTATCATTTCCTTAGACCATGAGATTGTGCAACTCCCGGATACAGTAGGAGTGCTTTGGGTGTGCCAAACATCACAACGTAACTGGGTGGCTATAAAGGTGCACTACGGGTATCTCTAAAAGTGTCTGTTGGGTTGGCACGAATCGAGACTAGGATTTGTCACTCCGTGTAAATGGAGAGGTATCTCTGGGCCCACTCAGTAGGACATCATCATAATGAGCACAATGTGATCAAGGAGTTGATCAAGGGATGATGTCTTACGGAACGAGTAAAGAGACTTGCCGGTAATGAGATTGAACAAGGTATCGGGATACCGACGATCAAATCTCGGGCAAGTATCGTACCGATAGACAAAGAGAATTGTATACGGGATTGATTGAATCCTTGACATCGTGGTTCATCCGATGAGATCATTGTGGAGCATGTGGGAGCCAACATGGGTATCCAGATCCCGCTATTGGTTATTGACCGGAGAGTTGTCTTGGCCATGTCTGCATGACTCCTGAGCTCGTAGGGTCTACACACTTAAGGTTCGATGACGCTAGGGTTATAGGGAAAGTATGTACGCGGTTACCGAATGTTGTTCGGAGTCCCAGATGAGATCCCAGACATCACGAGGAGTTCTGGAATGGTCCGGAGGTAAAGATTTATATATGGGAAGTTCCGTTTTGGTCACCGGAAATGTTTCGGGTGCTATCGGTAACGTACCGGGACCACCGGGAGGGTCCCAGGGGTCCATCAGGTGGGGCCACCAGCCCCGGAGGCCTACATGGGCCAATAGTGGGAAGGGACCAGCCCCTAGGTGGGCTGGGGCGCCTCCCGACAAGGCCCAAGTCGCCTCCAAGAGGGGAAGGGGGCAAACCCTAGGGCAGATGGGCCCCAAGGCCCACCCTAGGTGCGCCTCCCCCTCTCCCCCTTGTAGCCGCCACCCTAGATGGGATCTAGGGCTGCCGCACCCCTTGGGGTGGGAACCCTAGAGGGGGCGCAGCCCCCTCCCCTCCCCCTATATATACTTGAGGTATGGGGGCTGCCCAACATACGATTTGATCTCTCTCTTGGCGCAGCCCTACCCCTCTCCCTCCTCGTCTCTCATAGTGCTTGGCGAAGCCCTGCTGGAGTTCCGCGCTCCTCCACCACCACTACCACGTCGTCGTGCTGCTGCTGGACGGACTCTTCCCAACCTCTCCTTCTCCCCTTGCTGGATCAAGGCGTGGGAGACGTCACCGGGCTGCAGATGTGTTGAACGCGGAGGCGCCGTGGTTCGGCGCTTAGATCGGAATCAACCGAGATCTGAATCGCTACGAGTACGGCTCCTTCATCCGCGTTCTTGCAACGCTTCCGCTTAGCGATCTACAAGGGTATGTAGGTGCACTACCCTTCCCTTCGTTGCTAGGTTACTCCATAGATTGATCTTGGTGATGCGTAGAAAATTTTAAATTTCTGCTACGATCCACAACAGTGGCATCATGAGCTAGGTCTATGCGTAGTTTCTATGCACGAGTAGAACATAAAACAGTTGTGGGCGTCAATATTGTCAATTACTTGCCGTTAGTAGTCTTATCTTGATTCGGCGGCATCGTGGGATGAAGCGGCCCGGACTGACCCTACACGTACGCTTACGTGAGACTTGTTCCACTGACTGACATGCACTAGTTGCATAAGGTGGCTAGTGGGTGTCTGTCTTTCCCACTTTAGTCAGATCGGATTCGATGAAAAGGGTCCTTATGAAGGGTAAATAAAAATTGGCATACCACGTTGTCGTTTTGGCGTAGGTAAGAAATGTTCTTGCTAGAAACCTATAGGAGCCACGTAAAAACTTGCAACAACAATTTGAGGACCTCTAACTTGTTTTTGCAGCATGTGCCGTGTGATGTGATATGGCCAAAAGGATGTGATGAATGATATATGTGATGTATGAGATTGATCATGTTCTTGTAATAGGAATCACGACTTGCATGTCGATGAGTATGACAACCGGCAGGAGCCATAGGAGTTGTCTTTATTTATTTATGACCTGCGTGTCAACATAAACGTCATGTAATTACTTTACTTTATTGCTAAAGCGTTAGCCATAGTAATGGAAGTAATAGATGACAAGACAACTTCAAGAAGACACGATGATGGAGATCATGATGATGGAGATCATGGTGTCAAGCCCGTGACAACGATGATCATGGAGCCCCAAAGATGGAGATCATAAGGAGCAAAATGATATTGGCCATATCATGTCACTATTTGATTGCATGTGATGTTTATCATGTTTTACCTCTTATTTTCTTAGAACGACGGTAGCTTAAATAAGATGATACCTCGCAATAATTTCAAGAAAGTGTTTCCCCTAACTGTGCACCGTTGCGAAGATTCGTTGTTTTGAAGCACCACGTGATGATCGGGTGTGATATATTCTAACGTTCAAATACAACAGGTGTAAGCCAGATTTACACACACAATACACTTAGGTTGACTTGATGAGCCTAGCATTTACAGACATGGCCTCGGAACACGGTAGACCGAAAGGTCGAGCATGAGTCGTATAGAAGATACGATCAACATGAAGATGTTCACCGATGTTGACTAGTCCGTCTCACGTGATGATCGGCCACGGCCTAGTTGACTCGGATCATGTTTCACATAGATGACTAGAGGGATGTCTATCTGAGTGGGAGTTCATTAAATAATTTGATTAGATGAACTTAATTATCATGAACATAGTCCAAATTGTCTTTGCAAATATGTTGTGGATAAATAGCTCACGCTTTAGCTCCCTGTTTTAATATGTTCCTAGAGAAAAGACTAACTGGAAAGATATTGTAAGCATTAACGCTGACTAGGTCTGTTGCCTGAGGAGTGTCCTCACTGCTACACAGAAGGCTTATGTCTTTGATGCACCGCTCGGTGTGCCAACCCCTCCGGCGTCGTCTGTGGATGTTGTGAACACCCGACAGACACATCCTGATGACTACTTGAAAGTTTAGTGCACCATACTTTACGGCTTAGAATCGGGATTCCAATGACGTTTTGAACGCCATAAGACATATGAGATGTTCCAAGAGCTGAAATTGGGATTTCAGGCTCATGCCCGTGTTGAGAGGTATGGACCTCTGACAAGTGCTTTTGCCAACAAGATGGAGTAGAATAGCTCAGCTAGAGAGCATGTGCTCGGAATGTCTGGGTGCTACAATCACTTAAATCAAGTGGGAGTTAAGCTTCCAGATAAGATAGTGATTGATAGAGTTCTCTAGCCACTATCACTAAGATACTAGATCTTCGTGATGAACTATGACATGCAAGGGATGGAGTTGATCCCGGAGCTGTTCACGGTGCTTAAGATCGCAAAAGGTAGAAATCAAGAAGGAGCATCAAGTGTTGATGGTTTAACAAGACCACTAGTTTCAAGAAGGGCAAGGGCTAGAAGGGAAACTTCATGAATGGCAAACCAGTTACCAATCAAGTGAAGGAACCCAAGGTTGAACCCAAACCCGAGACAAAGTGCTTCTATTGTAAGGGGAACAGTCACTGGTAGCGGAACTACCCCAAATACATGGTAGATAAGAAGGATGGCAACTTCAACAAAGTATATACATGTTATTAATGTGTACCTCACCAGTACTCTTGGTAGCACCTGGGTATTGGATACCGGTTCAGTTGCTATTATTGGTGACTTGAAGCAAAAGCTACGGACTAAACGGAGACTGGCTAAGGGCGAGGTGACGTTGTGTGGTGGAAGTGTTTCCAAAGTTGATAAGATCACCATCGCATGCTCCATCTGCCTTTGGGATTAGTATTGAACCTAGATAAATGTTATCAGGTGTCTACGTTGAGGATGAATATGATTAGATCATGTTCATTGCAATACGGTTATTCATTTAAGATAGAGAATAATGGTTATTCTGTTTACATGAATAATACCTTTCATGGTCATGCACCCTATGTGAATGGTTCATTGAATCTCGGTCGTGGTAATACAGATGTTCACGCCAAAAGATGTAGAGTTAACAATGATAGTACCACTTTCTTGTGGAACTGCCGCTTAGGTCATATTGGCATAAGATGCATGAAGAAACTCCATGTCGATGGATGTTTGGAGTCAATTGATTTTGAATCGCTTGACACATGCGAGCCATGATTCATGGGCAGGATGACTAAGACCCCGTTTTCAGGTAAAATAAAACGGGCAAGTGACTTCTTGGAAATCATACATGCTGATGCATGTGTTCCAATCAGAATTGAAGCGTGCGGTGGATATCGCTATTTTCTCATCTTCACTGACGATTTGAGTAGATATAGGTATATTTACTTAATGAAGCACAAGTCTGAAACATTTGAAAAGTTCAAGCGATTTTAGAGTGAAGTTAAGAACCATCATATATAATAAGAAGATCAAATTCCTACGATCTGATCGATGAGAATTTCTGAGTTATGAGTTGGGCAATCACTTAAGACATTGTGGAATTGTTTCATAGTTGAAGCCACCTGGAACAACACAGGGTAATGGTGTGTCCGGACGTCGTAATCGAACCTTATGAGATATGGTGCGATCTATGATGTCCCTTACCGATCTACCATTTTCATTTTGAGGATATGCGTTAGAGAAAGCTGCATTCACTTTTGATAGGACACCATCTAAGTCCGTTGAGATGACGTCGTATGAATATGGTTTGGCAAGAAACCAAAATTGTCGTTTCTTAATGTTTGGGGCTGCGATGCTTAAGGCTTCAGGCGGAGAAGATCGAACCCAAAAGAGGACAAACACATCTTCATAGGATACCCAAAGGTGACAGTTTGGTATACCTTCTATCTCCAATCTGAGGGCAAGTTGTTTGTCGCTAAGAATGGTTCCTTTCTCGAGAAGGAGTTTCTCTCGAAAGAATTGAGTGGGAAGAAGATAGAACTTGATGAGGTTGTCGAACCTTTGTTTCAACCAGAGAGTGATGCAACACAGAAAGATGTTTTCTGTGGCACCTACGTCTGTTGAAGAGGAAGTTAATGATAGTGATCATGAAGCTTCGGATCAAGTTGCTATCGAACCTCATAGGTCGACCAGGATATGTACTACTCCTGAGTGGTACGGTAATCCTGTCTTAGATATCATGTTGTTAGACAACAATGAACCCATGAGCTATGGAGAAGCGATGGTGGGCCCGTATTCCGACAAATGGTTAGAAGCCATGAAATCCGAGATAGGCTCCATGTATCAGAACAAAGTATGGACTTTGGTGGACTTGCCCGATGATCGGCGAGCCATTGAGATAAATGGATCTTTAAGAAGAAGACGGACGTGGGCGGTAATGTTACCATCTATGAAGCTCGACTTGTGGGAAAGAGTCTTTTCACAAGTTCAAGGAGTTGACTACGATGAGAATTTCTCACCCGTAGCGATGCTTAAGTCCGTCGGAATCATGTTAGCATTAGCTGTATTTTTCGATTATGAAATCTGACAGATGGATCTCAAAACAAGTTTTCTTACCAGTTTTCGTAAGAAAAAGTTGTATGTGATACAATAAAAGGTTTTGTCGATCCTAAGGATGCTAAAAGGTATGCTGGCTCCAGCAATCCTTCTATGGACTAGAGCAAGCATCTCGAAGTTGGAATATATGCTTTGATGGAGTGATCAAAGCTTTTAGGTTTATACAATGTTTGCTAGAAACTTGTATTTACAAGAAAGTGAGTGGGAGAACTACAACATTTCTGATAAGTATATGTGGATGACATATTGCTGATTCAAAATAATGTAGAATTTCTGGAAAGCATAAACGGTTGTTTGAAGAGTGATTTTCAAAGGCAGACCTGGATAAAGCTGCTTACAAATTGGGCATCAAGATCTGTAGAAATAGATCAAGACGCCTGATGATACTTTCAAAGAACGCACACCTTGACATGTTTTTGAAGGAGTTCAAAATAGATCAGGCAAAGAAGGGGTTCTTACCTGTGTTGTAAGGTGTGAAGTTGAGTAAGACTTGAAAGCTTGACCACGACAGAAGAAAGAGGAAGGATGAAGGTCATCCCCTATGCTTTTGTCATAGGCTCTATACGGTATGCCATGCTGAGTACCACACCAGATGAGTGCCTTGCCACATGTCTGGCAAGAGGGTACAAAGGTGATCTAGGAGTGGATCACCAGATAGCGGTCAAAATTGTCCTTAGAGGAATAAGGAAATGTTTCTCAGTTACGGAGCTGATAAAGAGTTCGACATAAAGAGTTACGTCGATACATGCTTAAACACCAATCCGGATAGCTCTGAGTAGAGATACCAGATACGTATAATGGAGCAACAATTTGGAATAGCTCCAAGTGGAACGTGGTAGCAGCATCTACGATATGACATAAAGTTTTGGGAAATACATAGGGATCTGAATATTACAGACCCGTTGACTACAACCTCTCTCACAAGCATAACATGATCAAACCCAGAACTCATTGAGTGTTAATCGCATAGTGATGTGAACTAGATTATTGAATCTAGTAAACTCTTTAGATGTTGGTCACATGGCGATGTGACCAGTGAGTGTTAATCACATGGCGATGTGAACTAGATTATTGACTCTAGTGCAAGTGGGAGACTGTTGGAAATATGCCCTAGAGCTAATAATAAATTGGTTATTATTATATTTCCTTGTTCATGATAATCGTTTATTATCCATGCTAGAATTGTATTGATAGGAAACTCAGATACATGTGTGGATACATAGACAACACCATGTCCCTAGTAAGCCTCTAGTTGACTAGCTCGTTGATCAATAGATGGTTACGCTTTCCTGACCATGGACATTGGATGTCGTTGATAACGGGATCACATCATTAGGAGAATGACGTGATGGACAAGACCTAATCCTAAGCCTAGAACAAGATCATGTAGTTCGTATGCTAAAGCTTTTCTAATGTCAAGTATCATTTCCTTAGACCATGAGATTGTGCAACTCCCAGATACAGTAGGAGTGCTTTGGGTGTGCCAAACGTGACAACGTAACGGGGTGGCTATAAAGGTGCACTACGGGTATCTCTGAAAGTGTCTGTTGGGTTGGCATGAACCGAGACTGGGATTTGTCACTCCGTGTAAACGGAGAGGTATATCTGGGCCCACTCGGTAGGACATCATCATAATGTGCACACTGTGATCAAGGAGTTGATCACGGGATGATGTATTACGGAACGAGTAAAGAGACTTGCCGGTAACGAGATTGAACAAGCTATCGGGATACCGACGATCGAATCTCGGGCAAGTATCATACCGATAGACAAAGGGAATTGTATACGGGATTGATTGAATCCTTGACATCATGGTTAATCTGATGAGATCATCGTGGAGCATGTGGGAGCCAACATGGGTATCCAGATCCCGCTGTTGGTTATTGACCGGAGAGTTGTCTCGGCCATGTCTACATGACTCCCGAGCCCGTAGGGTCTACACACTTAAGGTTCGATGACGCTAGGGTTATAGGGAAAGTATGTACACGGTTACAGAATGTTGTTCGGAGTCTTGGATGAGATCCCGGACGTCACGAGGAGTTCCAGAATGGTCCAGTGGTAAAGATTTATATATGGGAAGTCCCGTTTTGGTCACCGGAAAGGTTTCGGGTGCTATCGGTAACGTACCGGGACCACCGGGAGGGTCCCAGGGGTCCATCAGGTGGGGCCACCAGCCCCGGAGGCCTACATGGGCCAATAGTGGGAAGGGACCAGCCCCTAGGCGGGCTGGGGCGCCTCCCACCAAGGCCCAAGGCGCCTCCAAGAGGGGAAGGGGGCAAACCCTAGGGCAGATGGGCCCCAAGGCCCACCCTAGGTGCGCCTCCCCCTCTCCCCCTTGTAGCCGCCACCCTATATGGGATCTAGGGCTGCCGCACCCCTTGGGGTGGGAACCCTAGAGGGGGCGCAGCCCCCTCCCCTCCCCCTATATATACTCGAGGTATGGGGGCTGCCCAACATATGATTTGATCTCTCTCTTGGCGCAGCCCTACCTCTCTCCCTCCTCGTCTCTCATAGTGCATGGCGAAGCCCTGCTGGAGTTCCGCACTCCTCCACCACCACCACACCGTCGTTCTGCTGCTGGACGGAGTCTTCCCAACCTCTCCTTCTCCCCTTGCTGGATCAAGGTGTGGGAGACGTCACCGGGCTGCACGTGTGTTGAACGCGGAGGCGTCGTGGTTCGGC
This sequence comes from Triticum aestivum, assembly GCF_018294505.1. Taxonomy (NCBI): domain Eukaryota; kingdom Viridiplantae; phylum Streptophyta; class Magnoliopsida; order Poales; family Poaceae; genus Triticum; species Triticum aestivum. The sequence goes on from NC_057809.1 coordinate 27,945,645, forward strand.
GCTTAGATCGGAATTAACCGCGATCTAAATCGCTACGAGTACGGCTCCTTCATCCGTGTTCTTGCAACGCTTCCGCTTAGAGATCTACAAGGGTATGTAGATGCACTCCCCTTCCCTTTGTTGCTAGATTACTACATAGATTGATCTTGGTGATGCGTAGAAAATTTTAAATTTCTGCTACGATCCCCAACAATATCTGCAACCACCTGTTTTGCGGCAGCTACTGCTGTCGCGAATGTCTTAGATGATTTCTTCTCAACCGCAATCTCAACCTTCTTGTCGATGTTTTCTTCAGTTAACCTCCATCTTTCCTTTCTCTCCTCCGTGGTCTCACAGTAGTACTTCTTCCACGTGGCCCCGTCTCCGACACCGTGAACGCGTCCATACGACGACCTAGTCTCCACCGGCAGTCCTTTCAATATGTTCAATGCCCGGGTGAATGGAGTGTCCCACTTGGGCCTCGCCAACGCCTCAGACGGTGAGTCGCTTTCAGCCACAATCATGTGCTTCTCTCTCTACAAAAGGAACAAGGATCATTTACAAATATGACTAAACGTGCAGTCGAATTGATCAGAAACTAAAATTACCAGCAGTCTCATGAACTCCGTCGTGATCGGGTCCGTCTTGAAAACCTTCTTGACCGAGTTCGAATGGTGTCGTGCCCTGAGGACGTCATGCTCCTATGGGACGGTGAAGTCCGCCAAGGGGTCTAGGATGCCAGACTTTCGTGTTCCGTGTCCTGCTTGGCCCATATGGACCTCTTCCTGCCGTAACCACGGCTTCTGAGGTGGTGGCGCCCCATGTTCCTTTGTTGAAGCCCCTTCATGTACTTTGACTTTGTTTTGGCGGCTTCGGCCTCGCAAGCCGCCTTTAATATTTCAAAGTGCTCTCCCGTGATTGTCGGATTATCCTTTACAATCTCGGAGTAGGGTTGATACGTCTCCAACGTATCTATTATTTTTGATTGCTCCATGCTATATTATCTACAGTTTTGGACATTATTGGGCTTTATTATCTACTTTTATATTATTTTTGGGACTAACCTATTAACCAGAGGTCCAGCCCAGAATTGCTGTTTTTTTGCCTGTTTTAGGGTTTCGAAGAAAAGGAATATCAAACGGAGTCCAAACGGAATGAAGCCTTCGGGAATGAGATTTTCTCAACGAACAAGACCCGGGAGACTTGGACCCTACGTCAAGACAAAAAAGAGGAGGCCACGAGGTAGGGTGGCGCGCCTACCCCCCCCCCCCCCAGGCGCGCCCTCCACCCTCGTGGGGCCCCTCTTGCTCCACCGACGTACTTCTTCCTCCTATATATACCTACGTACCCCCAAACGATCATATACGGAGCCAAAACCCTAATTCCACCGCCGCAACTTTCTGTATCCATGAGATCCCATCTTGGCGCCTGTTCCGGAGCTCCGCCGGAGGGGGCATCGATCACGGAGGGCTTCTACATCAACAGCATAGCCTCTCCGATGAAGTGTGAGTAGTTGACCTCAGACCTACGGGTCCATAATTATTACCTAGATGGCTTCTTCTCTCTTTTTGGATCTCAATACAATGTTCTCCCCCTCTCTTGTGGAGAACTATTCGATGTAATATTCTTTTTGCGGTGTGTTTATTGAGATCGATGAATTGTGGGTTTATGATCAAGTCTATCTATGAATAATATTTGAATCTTCTCTGAATTCTTTAATGTATGATTGTTTATCTTTGCAAGTCTCTTCGAATTATCAGTTTGGTTTGGCCTACTAGATTGATCTTTCTTACAATGGGAGAAGTGCTTAGCTTTGGGTTCAATCTTGCGGTGTCCTTTCCCAGTGACAGTAGGGGCAGCAAGGCATGTATTGTATTGTTGCCATCGAGGACAACAAGATGGGGTTTTCATCATATTGCATTATTCTATCCCTCTACATCATGTCATCTAGCTTAAGGCGTCACTCTGTTTTTAACTTAATACTCTAGATGCATGCTGGATAGCGGTCGATGAGTGGAGTAATAGTAGTAGATGCAGGCAGGAGTCGGTCTACTTGTCTCGGACGTGATGCCTATATACATGATCATACCTAGATATTCTCATAAATATGCTCAATTCTGTCAATTGCTCAACAGTAATTTGTTCACCCACCATAGAATAATTATACTCTCAAGAGAAGCTACTAGTGAAACCTATGGCCCCCGGGTCTATCTTTATCATATTAATCTCCTACTACTTAGTTATTTCCTTTGCTTTTTCCTTTGTATTTCCTTTGCTTTTTTCCTTTGCCTTTATTTTACTTTTCATCTTTATCACAAAAATACCAAACATATTATCTTTATCATATCTATCAGATCTCACTCTCGTAAGTGGCCTTGTAGGGATTGACAACCCCTATTCGTGTTGGTTGTGAGGATTTATTTGTTTTGTGCAATTACGAGGGACTCGCGCGTAGCCTCCTACTGGATTGATACCTTCGTTCTCAAAAACTGAGGGAAATACTTACGCTACTTTGCTGCATCATCCCTTCCTCTTCGGGGAAAACCAACGCAGTGCTCAAGAGGTAGCAAGAAGGATTTCTGGTGCCGTTGCCGGGGAGGTCTACGCAAAAGTGAACATACCAAGTACCCATCACATACCCTTATCTCCCGCATTACATTATTTTCCATTTGCCTCTCGTTTTCACCTCCCCCACTTCACCCTTGCTGTTTTATTCGCCCTCTCTCTCTATCCGCCCTCTCTTTCTCTATTTGCCTCTTTTTTCCCGCTTGCTTTCTGTTTGCTTGTGTGTTAGTTGCTTGCTTGTCACGATGGCTCAAGATAATACTAAATTATGTGACTTCACAATGGCGAAAGCCTGGTTTTCGTCTTTGGCTAAAAATAGTATTGATTCATGGAATAAGTGCAAAGATGCTTTTATCTCTAAGTATTTTCCTCCTGCTAAGATCATCTCTCTTAGAAACGATATAATGAATTTTAAGCAACTTGATCATGAACATGTTGCACAAGCTTGGGAGAGAATGAAACTAATGGTACATAATTGCCCTGCCCATGATTTAAATTTGTGGATGATTATACAAAATCTTTATGCCGGATTGAATTTTGCTTCTAGAAATCTTTTAGATTCAGCCGCGGGAGGCACTTTTATGGAAATCACTTTAGGAGAAACTCCTAGATAATATTATGGTCAATTATTCTCAACGGCATACTGAAAGATCTAATAATAAAATGGTGCATGCGATAGAAGAAATTAATGTTTTGAGTGGAAAGATGGATGAACTTCTGAAATTATTTGCTAATAAGAGTGTTTCTTCTGATCCTAATGATATGCCCTTGTCTAATTTGATTGGGAATAATAATGAATCTATGGATGTGGATTTTGTTGGTAGGAACAATTTTGGTGACAACGCGTATAGAGGAAATTTCAACCCTAGGCTTTATCCTAGTAATCTCTCTAATAATGATGGTAATTCCTACAACAATTCTTATGGAAATTATAATAAGATTCCCTCTGATTTTGAATCTAATATTAAAGAATTTATTACTTTGCAAAAGAATTTCAATGCCTAGATTGAAGAAAAATTGCTTAAGATTGATGATTTGGCTAGGAACGTTGATAGAATTACTCTTGATGTTGATTCTTTGAAACTTAGAACTATTCCACCTAAGCATGATGTCAATGAGTCTCTCAAAGCCATGAGAATTTCCATTGATGAGTGCAAAGAAAGAACCGCTAGGATGCGTGCTAAGAAAGATGCCTTTATAAGAGCGTGTTCTTCTCGTTCCTATGAAAATAATGATGAAGATCTAACAGTTATTGATGTGTTCCCTATTAAATCTTTGTTTTGCAATATGAATCTTGATAATGATGGGACTGAATATGATCCACCTTTACCTATCAGGCGTTCCAAGAATTCAGAATTTGTTGATCTTGATGCTAAAATTGATAAAGGTGGGATTGAAGAAATTAAAACCCTTGATGTTGCTAAACCCACTATTATGGATTTCAAGGAATTTAACTATGAAAATTGCTCTTTTATTGATTGTATATCCTTGTTACAATCCATGCTAAATTCTCCTCATGCTTATAGTCAAAATAAAGCGTTTACTAAACATATCGTTGATGCCTTGATGCAATCTTATGAAGAAAAACTTGAATTGGAAGTTTATATCCCTAGAAAGCTTTATGATGAGTGGGAATCAACTATTAAAATTAAAATTAAATATCATGAATGCTATGCTTTATGTGATTTAGGTGCTAGTGTTTCCATGATTCCAAAGACTTTGTGTGATTTGTTAGGTTTCCGTGATTTTGATGATTGCTCTTTAAACTTGCGCCTTGCGGATTCCACTATTAAGAAACCTATGGGAAGAATTAATGATGTTCTTATTGATGCAAATAGGAATTATGTGCCTGTAGATTTTATTGTTCTTGACATAGATTGCAATCTTTCATGTCCTATTATTCTTGGTAGACCTTTCCTTAGAACGATTGGTGCAATTATTGATATGAAGGAAGGAAATATTAGATTCCAATTTCCATTAAGGAAAGTCATGGAACACTTTACTAGAAAGTAAATTAAATTAACTTAGGAATCTATTATGATAGCCACTTATGGATTGCCTACCAAAGATGGCAATACCTAGATCTATCCTTGCTTGTTATGCCTAGCTAGGGGCATTAAACGATAGCGCTTGTTGGGAGGCAACCCAATTTTGTTTTTATTCCTTGATTTTTGCTCCTGTTTAGTAATAAATAATTTATCTAGCCTCTGTTTCGGTTGTGTTCTTTGTGTTTAATTACTGTTTGTGCCAAGTAGAACCGTTAGGAAGACTTGGGGAAAGTCTTGTTACACTTGCTGTAAAAAACAGAAACTTCAGCGCTCACGAGAACTGCTGCCATTTTTATTTGGAAGTGCTATTTAGTTAATTATTTCTGCAGATGATTAATACATAAATTCCTCACGTCCAGCAATTTATTTTAGAATTTTTGGAGTTCCAGCTCTTGAGCTAGCTACAGATTACTACAGACTATTCTGTTTTTGAAAGATTCTGTTTTTTCGTGTGTTGTTTGCTTATTTTGATGAACCTATGGCTAGTAAAATAGTTTATAAACCATAGAGAAGTTGGAATACAGTAGGTATAACACCAATATAAATAAATAATGAGTTCATTATAGTACCTTCAAGTGGTCTTTTATTTTCTTTCGCTAACGGAGCTCACGAGATTTTCTACTTTAAGTTTTGTGTTGTGAAGTTTTCAAGTTTTGGGTAAAGATTTGGTGGATTATGGAACAAGGAGTGACAAGAGCCTAAGCTTGGGGATGCCCATGGCACCCCCAAGATAATCTAAGTACACATAAAAGCCAAAGCTTGGGGATGCCCCGGAAGTCATCCCCTCTTTCGTCTACTTCTATCGGTAACTTTACTTGGAGCTATATTTTTATTTGCCACATGATATGTGTTTTGCTTGGAGCGTCTTGTATTATTTGACTTGTCAGGACCCCGATTCCAAGCCACATCGATCTAGACGGTAACACCTCATATCACTTTGCAGCCTCACGCACGATATTCCACGGGTGTCGCATTACCATGGCCTGGGACCGTTTGCGCCTTTTGGCTCACGTATATGATAGTGTCGCTAGCATCCATATGACAGAGAACCCGGGCCGACATGGCTAGTCGTGAACCCAAAGCGGCACAGACCTATGGAGACAGGCATACATGAATCACATCGAGCATGTCGGTCATCAGCGAGTGATTCCGGGCTTTAGCACTGGGCTAACAGGACTCCGGGGAACCCGGGCTGTAGCAGGCTAGGCAGGACTCCGGAAGTCACCGCGTGACATTTCCCCGAAGAGACAGACATAGGAACAAAGTGAATCACATGCTGGCCAGTCAAGTGTCCTGAGCAGTAGTGCTAGGCTAGCAGGACTCTGGTGAACCGGGCTGTAGCGGACTACTATGGCTCGAGGAACACTAGACTACATTTCCCCATAAGAAAGGCTGCCAAGGATAAACAACTAGATTTTCGGATCCCACTCATACCAAGCATTTCAATCATACACACAATATGCCCGATATGAGTACATACAACATGGCATCACAACAAAACTCTACAAATCAAGTACTTTATTTAAAGGCTCCAGAGAGCCATACATAACATGTTCATACAGATAGGGGTCACATGACCCGACACTCAAGTCATACAATCATACAAGCACATGCGGAAGCAACCGGTCTGAGTACGGACACTAGAAAGAAAGAAGGCTCCTCGAGGCCTGTTTATCTACATAGGGCCCTCCATGGCCAGGATCACCACCTGGGTGGCTAGTCACTCGTCGACGTCAAGGTCTACATAGAACCCATCGGAGGGGGCGGTGTTGTCGTCTGAAAACAGTAATTAAGCAAACATGAGTACAAAGGTACTCAGCAAGTCTTACAACAGAACCTACTATACATGCTTATTCTCAAGAAGGTGGTGGGGATATTGCAGCAAGCCAGCTTTGACTCTTGGCTAAACTATCCTATGGAACTTCTCTAGTAAAATAGTTTTCGCACACGAGTCCACTACTCACCAACACAATACTCCACCGGGGATCCTCCCTCGTCATCCTACGAGAGGGCCATCCTCGGTACTCACACTTATCTTGAGTCTTTTAGTAGTATCCATTTACTTGTCTACGAACTGTATAGGCAACCAAGTAGTCCTTTACCGCGGACGCGGCTATTCGAATAGTTTTATACCCTGCAGGGGTGTACTTCGTCATGCACGCTTTCACCACTTATCGCCGTTTACACGACATGTACTCGGCAACCTTCAAGCGGAAGCCCAGTGAGGGTGTCGGCCACGGCCTACCTAAACACTTAAGTCTCTAGTCCAGGTTTATCGCCTATCCAGGTTCCATCCGCAGGGAGTCCGGCCGAGGTTTCCACATACGGCCCGAACGATGTGAACAGGGTCCCGAGACGCCAATCGGGCACCCGGCATACCCGGCCACGGTGTATCTACCGCAACATAGCCCACCCCTAGGGTCAGCACTACGCACGGCCGCCAACACATAACCTACAAGCACCAGAAACTATTTGCAACTCCTGGACAGAGTACTAGGGTGATTAAGAAGCCGAGAGGGTCAATTAAGGATCCCAATGCATGGTAGTAGCTGAATCTTAAATCGCACATACAGATCTCAGTTCTTTGGGACGGTCTCAATGAAACAACCCACCATGTACTCCTACATGGCCTCTCATCGATACCTTTACCAAAACATGTTCAACACATTCCTCATATTACCGACATAATCATATCACTCTAGCCCATCACCCAGATGAACCAGACCTGACACAACTCTAAGCATAGCAGGCATAGCAAGGTAGGAATCACAGACATGGCTCAATCAACTCCTACACATGCTAGTGGGTTTCATCTAGTTACTGCGGCAATGACAGATCATGTAGAGGATAAGGGTTCAACTACCGTAGCACACAGTAGTTTGAATCGCGTTGTCTTAATCCAGTAAACAAGAGCAAAGGCGAGAACATGGGTTGTATCGGAATGATCAATGGGTTGCTTGCCTGATGGAGTGGTAGCGGGATACTGCCCTTCAGTTGGATACTCGTGAATATCCTCGGAGGCAGAACCTACCACGAAGAACACATCGGAACACAATCAACACATGACGATATGCAACAATATGATGCATGCTATGACATGGCTATGGTGTTGGCCTAATGCAAGCTAAAATAGAAAGGGATGAACTCATTTGAATCAAAGATTCAAATATTAGCTCATTAAACATGGCCTTAATAGTGGATTTCCTTATTCTGCTTAAACAGCAAGGTAAACTTGTTTTTTCATGCATGAAACCATTACATATGGATAGATTGAATTTTTCTGATAAATTTTTCATATATAAATTATTTCATTTGGAGTTACGGTTGAATTTCTATGATTTTTAGAAGTTTTAAACATTTTCTGGAATTTCCTGAATAAAGATAAATCCAGAAAATGCATTACTGCATCAGCATTGCGTCATGCTGACCTCAGCAGGTCAAAGGCGCCAGCCCAGGTCAAACCTGACTGGTGGGCCCCTTCTGTCAGTCTCTGAGTTAAATAACAGGATTAGATTAACACTAATTAGCTGTCAGTGGGGCCTGGGCCCACATGTCAGTGACTGATTAAAATAAAATTAGTTAAAACTAATCCTAGATTAGTTAGCAGACCGGCCCCACCTGTCATAGACTCAGGGGGGTCTACCTGGGCCCACCCAGGGTCAAACTGGGTCAAACTCACCGGCGTTGAGCAGCCGGCGAGGCCCGAGACGGTGGCGCAGCTCGGAAAACGCCTATAGGGCATGAGGGAGGCCGTTCTTGGGCTCGTTGGAGAGCTCTTGCAATCGCGCATCTAGTGGTGGTGGTGGCCGAGCCTACGGTGGCCGGAGACGACGACGGCGAGCTCCAAGGCGGCGGCCGGAGTTCGGCCATGTGCGGGGTGTGGGCTGCGGTGTGCAAACGTGGAAACTGAGGCGCTAGCGAGGCACTACGCGATGCGGCAAGCATGTTGCGTAGCACGGGATGACCAAATGGTCGCCGAAGCGGCACCGGCGACAAGCTCGAGCGGAGACGAGCTTCGGCCATGGTGGAACTATGGCCTAGAGGGTGCAAACGCGTGGAAAAGAAGAGGGGAAAGGTGGGGGAGCTCACAGGGAGGTCGATGAGCAGCTCAGCGGGCTTGGGGGCGACCGGAGTGAGGCGAATCGATGAGCGGTGTCCGGTGGGTACCGAGGTTGAAGACGATCCGATGGCGGCGATGCAGGGCCTCCGGCGATGCGTGGCTCGGTGGGGAGGGCGAGGGCGTCACGGCAGAGCTTCTGGACAGGTCTGAGAGGCGAGAGGGTGACGGAGGGCGTGACTACGGCGGTGAGAGGGCGACGGGTGCGTCGGCCATCGCGGGAGAGGGAGAGGGAGACGCGGTGGAGAGTGAGAGAGGATGAGAGGGGGACGTGGGGGTCGCGTGGCATTCCCTAGACGTCTCCCGGTGTCGGCGGAAGCAGGAGGTGGCCGGCGTGTGGCCGCGGGCGTCGGCCACGCGCTCCGCGTCCTTCTGGCACGAGGAGGACGACGACTGGCAGCGCCAGTAGGCTGGGCCGAGCCAGGTGGGCTGGCCAGCACAGGTAAGGCCCAGGTGGGCTTCTCCCTCTCTTTTTTTAATTTGTTTCTGTTTTCTATTTAACTGTAACTGTTGGGCTTTATTTAAAATACTAAAACATTTCCAAAAATCCTGAAAATAATTGTGGGCTCTATTTGGATTATTTCCAACAGCAAACATTTATTTCCAGAATTATTTGAGCATCTAAATTATTTAATAGCATTTAAATGTCCAAATTCAAATACTTATGATTTAAATCAATGACCTTCTGTTGACCAAGAAAAATTGTGCACCAATTTTGCCAGAGGTTCTAACCCAAGACAAAGAGGGTGAACTTTTTAGAAGGGCATTTCAGGTTCATTGAAAATAATTTTAGTAAACCCTAGTTGTTTCCAGGGGGGTGTTGGGGGTTTGTGCCTTCCCCAACTCAAATTTAAGAGGAATTTAAACATGATGCACATTCTAATGCTTGAACTAGCTAGGGTGTGACAACTCACCCCCAGTCAAAAGAATCTCGTCCTGAGATTTAGGATCCTCTGGAAAGAAGGTGGGGTACTCGAGTCGAAGACGATCCTCCCTTTCCCAAGTGGCTTCTTTCTCGGAATGGTGTGACCATTGAACCTTGAGAAACTTGATATTATGACGTCGAGTGGTACGCTCGGCTTGATCAAGGAGACGAACGGGATATTATCGTTAAGAGAGATTATCTTGTAGATCAAGCGTTTTGTGGTCCACTCCACGAATAGGATCCGCGAAGCAACGCCTGAGTTGTGAAACGTGGAAGACATCATGAACTCTGGAAAGATGCGGAGGTAGTTCCAATTGGTAGGCAACTTCTCCTCGTTTGGCAAGAATGCGAAAGGGTCCAATGTAACGAGGAGCCAATTTGCCTTTGATACCGAAACGATGGGTTCCTTTTAATGGGGTAACCCGAAGGTAAGCCTTCTCGTCGACTTCATAAGTCATAGGCTTATGTTTACGATCATATTGACTCTTTTGACGAGATTGGGCTGTTTTCAATTTCTCACGAATAACGCGAACCTGCTCTTCCGCTTCCTGAATCATATCCGGTCCAAAGAGTTGTCTTTCCCCGGTTACTGACCAGTTAAGAGGCGTTCGACATTTTCGTCCATAGAGAACTTCGAAAGGAGCTTTGCCCAAGCTAGCTTGATAACTATTATTATAAGGAAACTCCGCGAATGGGAGGCATTTCTCCCAACTCATTCCGAACAAGATAACATAAGCTCGGAGCATATCTTCCAGAATTTGATTGACTTGCTCTACTTGACAACTTGATTGAGGATGGAAGGCTGTACTAAAAGAGAGACGAGTTCCCATAGCATTTTGGAAACTTTCCCAAAATCGAGAGGTGAAGAGACTCCCACGGTCTGAGTTAATTTCCAATGGGACACCATGGAGAGACACTATTCGGGAGATGTATAAATCGGCTAGCTGGATAGCAGTGATATTCTCACGAACAGGTAGGAAATGGGCTACTTTGGAAAGACGGTCGATCACGACGAAGATGGCATTATTCCCTCTCTTGGTCCTGGGAAACCCAGTAATGAAATCCATACTGATTTTATCCAATTACCATTCAGGAATAGCCAAAGGTTGAAGGGTGCCAGCAGGCCGTTGATGCTCTGCTTTAACACGACGACAGACGTTGCAGCTAGCAATGTATTGAGCGATTTATCTCTTCATCCTAGTCCACCAAAACCTGTGGCGTAGGTCTTGATACATTTTAGTGCTACCGGGATGAATGGTGAGAGGGGATTCATGAGCTTCCTTAAGGATCAATTGGCGTAGATGTTGTTTCTTGGGAACCACCAAACGATTCTCAAAGAAGACAGCACCCCGCTTATCCATGAAAAAACATTTAGCAACTCCACTAGTAATGTTTTCCTTAATCCGGGATATGCCCTTATCATACCACTGGGCGGTTATGATCTGATCCATAAGGTTAGGTTTCGCCACCAGGGTGGATAGGAATCCTCGAGGAACAATGTGAAGATTAAGCTTACGGAATTCCTCATGCAGAAGTGGTTGACTTTGTTGTAACATCGGGTTGTTACAATAGTATTACGGCTTAGCGCATCAGCCATGACATTGGCTTTGCATGGGGTGTAGGTTATTCCTAAGTCGTTATCCAAGATCAACTCAACCCAACGTCTTTGCCTGAGATTCAAATCTGGTTGGGTGAAGATATATTTCAAGCTTTGGTGATCGGTGAAGATCTCGCAACGATTACCGAGGAGGTAATGTCGCCAAGTTTTAAGTGCATGGACTACAGCTGCCAGCTCTAGATCATGTGTGGGATAATTTTCCTCATGTGGGTGTAATTGCCGTGAAGCGTAGGCAATTACCTGATGATCTTGCATGAGTATGCAACCTAGTCCTTGTCGCGAGGCGTCGCAATAGATAATAAAGTCCTTGGAGAAATCCGGTGGTACCAGTACGGGAGAAGATGTCAGGCGTCTTTTCAGTTCCTGAAAGTTGAACTCGCACTGTGGAGTCCACTCAAACTTTTTATCTTTCTTGAGGAGTTCAGTTAGAGGTTTAGCAACCTTGGATAAATTCTCGACGAAGCGGCGGCAATAGCTCGCTAAGCCAAGGAAGCTCCGAACTTGCTTGACCGTCTCAGGTGGAGTCCAATCAAGGACGGCTTGAACTCGCTCGGGATTGACGGCAATACCCTTACCAGAGATTACATGGCCTAAATAGGTTACTTCTGGCAACCAAAATCGACACTTGGAGAACTTGGCATAAAGGCGATGCTCTCGAAGTTTCATCAATACCAGCCTTAGATGTTCGGCATGTTCCTCTTCATTCTTGGAGTAGATGAGTATGTCATCGAGGTATACTACGACGAATTTATCCAAGTACTCCATGAAAACCGAGTTCATTAACCGGGAGAAGGTAGCCGGGGCATTGGTTAAACCGAAGGACATAACGGTGTACTCGTATTGGCCATAACGAGTAACAAAGGTCGTTTTGGGAATGTCCCCGTTTCTGATTTTGATTTGATGGTAGCCCAACCTCAAATCCATCTTGGAAAAGACTGAGGATCCAGCGAGCTGATCATACAGATCATTGATCCTGGGAAGCGTGTATTTGTTCTTGATGGTGACCAAGTTGACAGGTCGGTAATCCACAACCATTCGATCTGTTCCATCCTTCTTCTTGACGAAGAGGATGGGGCAAGCCCAAGGAGAGGAACTAGGACGGATGAAACCCTTTTTCAAGGACTCATCGAGTTGGTTCTTAAGCTCGGCTAGTTCTAAGGGTGCCATCTTGTAGGGTCTTCTAGAAATTGGAACGGTTCTTGGAACAAGGTCTATCACAAACTCGACATCCCTGTCAGGTGGAACACCTGGCAGTTCTTCTGGAAAGACATCCGGAAAGTCTCGGACTACCGGAACATCCTCAAGGTCTAGAAGGGGGTTGATATTTAGGGAGTAAAGTTGGCGCTTGGCCACTCGAGTTAAGACATTAACTGTCTTGCCCGATGGGTAAGTTGAACGGTTCTAGTGGCACAGTCAATCTTAGCATAATGAGCTGACTTCCAGTCCATACCTAAGATGATGTTTATGTCCGAGGACTTGAGAGCTATTAAGGCTGCAAGGAAGACAAGTCTATCGACAAGAATTCGTTCCCATGGCTTACTCTAGAAGTTTGCCATCTAGAGCCAGGGGTTTGAATTTCCATGGTAGAGGGCATGTCACAGAATGTGGTGTTGTGCAATCGAGCATAGTTCTCGGATATGAATGAATGAGATGCTCCAGTATTGAAAAGAACAGATGCCGGATGGCAGTTAACAAGGAGCGTACTAAGGACGACGTTGGGATCCTCATGAGCCTCCTCGGCTGAAACATAGTTGACATGGCCACGTGCAGTGGTGGCCGGCTTGGCGTAGAATGTTTTTCCGACGGGCTTACCACGGCCAACGGACTTTCCAGTTTGATTGGGGTTGTTGTTCTGGGGACACTCTCGGCTATAGTGACTCGGCTCTCCACACTTAAAGCATGTCACCACATTGGGGCGTGGAGCAGCATTAGCAGCGGGGCCACCATAGGGCTTGGGCGGTGCAAATTGCTGGTTGGGACGTGGTACCTCAAAGGATGGCCTCGGGATGAACCTGGGTGGCAGTGCCGTGCTTGGAATCCACACCCGGCGCTTCTCAGCTCCAGAGCCAGATGAAGAGCCAAAATCACGGGAGTGCTTGCGTGAAGCGTCATAATCAGTCTGGCTTGTCTCAGCACTGATGGCTTTATTGACCAACTTCTGAAAGGAGGTGCACTCGTGCAGATGAAGATCGCGGCGAAGCTCAGGGCTAAGTCCCTTGCGGAACCTTGCCTGCTTCTTAGCATCAGTAGATACCTCTTCGGGGGCATAACGTGCCAGATTCCCAAATTCACGACTGTAAGCATCCATAGTCAGTCTTCCTTGGGTGAAGTTGAATAACTCCTCCCTCTTGCGATCCATGAGACCTTCCAGAATGTGATGCTCACGGAAAACCTCACTGAATTCAGCCCAAGTAGTGATTTGGCCGACTGGGCGCATAGCTTCGAAGTTTTCCCACCAAAGGCTAGCAGGGCCTTCGAGGTGATAGGCAGCATAAGTAACCTTCTCGGCTTCGGCTACGTTGGCAGAACGTAGCTTGTGGGTGATGCTGCGAAGCCAGTCATCCGCGTCGAGGGGCTCGACGGAATGGTTAAACTTTGGTGGGTACAGCTTGATAAAGTCATTGATTGACACCAAGTCATTTTGCGGGTGGCGTGAAGTGTTTTGCTCAATCCGCTCCAGCAGGCGGTTGGTCTCACGCTTGTTTCTTTCCGCCTCCAGCATTACTTCAGCCAAAGAAGGCATGTGAGGCAGATTTTCACCTCTAGCAGCACTGGCTTCCCCCTGCTCCGGGGCTGCAGGGTTGCTGCGGGTGTTGACCATCCTAGGAGAAAACAAGACAACGGTTTAGACAAGGATGGCTCAAACTTAGCAAGGAAGTGCATAATGTAATGGATAACACGGAATGCAGAGATGTTCATCCGTATGTCATGGTAATATAAAACTGCAATATATATACCAACGGTCATACACATCATACATAGTTTAGTACAAGCCCAGGCTACAGTACAACTATGATGAAAGACGTTACATCTCATCGGAGGCATTCCAAGATCCTATACATTATTGTCTACACCTCCGGAATTGATTACACGCAAAGTCATATTCCACAAGTCACGCAGGACAGTGGAGATACAACTACTACAATACTAGTGGTACTACTATGTCACGACCGGTTTTCCAATAAAAATATTTATTGAGAAACCAATCTTTTGAGTCCAGTATGAGGGAAATCCTCCTCACTGGTAGACAAAATTCTTGATACAATAAGCCAGTAGCAAAGAATATATTACAAGGTTGAGCTAGGGCTGCTCAACAATTTATAACAAGCGCGCCAACAATTATATATAATGGCGGATATACCACAATGGTGTGGTGGCATACTACTGACTCGGGGATAAAGTGATGGTGGAATAACACAGTGGGGAGTGTGATAACATGACTCTCAAACTGGCATCTCATCGAGCGTCGAGGTGAGGCTCGATGAATTTTATTCGGGTTGCGGAAGCGAATATAATACATTGACCGAATCCAGGGTCGCACGAGACTGATTGGGACTCCTCTAGGCGTCGGACTCGCTATCGAACTATTCATCCATGAGATCGCCTTCGTCAGCATCTGGCCAAATCAACAAGCCAGTGAGTACTTTGATAGTACTCGCAAGACAGTTTGGACTTAAGATATAACAAATGCATGCATGAATGCGTCATGATTAATTCACCAAATGTGCATTCCAAAAATTAGCATAACAAAGCAAGTAAAAGGGAAACGGCGGTAGTCCGCCTGAAATCCCAACAAAAGCATAAATGAAAACCGATCGGGTGTCTGAAGCGATGCCTCGAAAGGTGAACAAATAAATAAAGGAGAAAGTCATGCCACAGTCGGGCGTCTTCACGACACCACATAAAGGGCTTTGAAAGAAATGCCACAGTCGGACGTCGGGGCGACATCACAGAAAGGGCTTTAAAAGAAATGCCACAGTCGGACGTCGGGGCGACATCACAGAAAGGGCTTTAAAAAAATGCCACAGTCAGAAGTCGGGGCGACATCACAGAAAGGGCTTTAAAAGAAAGGCCACAGTCGGACGTCGGGGCGACATCACAGAAAGGGCTTTAAAAAAATGCCACAGTCGGACGTCGGGGCGACATCACAAAAAGGGCTTTAAAAGAAATGCCACAGTCGGATGTCGGGGCGACATCACAAAAAGGGCTTTAAAAGAAATGCCACAGTCGGACGTCGGGGTAACATCACAGAAAGGGCTTTAAAAGAAATGCCACAGTCGGACTTCGGGGCGACATCACAGAAAGGGCTGTAAAAGAAATGCCACAGTCGGACGTCGGAGCGACATCGCAGAAAGGGTTTTATTCACAAGTAAATAATAATCATAATAAATATTCAATTCATGATAATAAACAGGTTAGTCCATCCACAGGAATAACATTTAGCCGGGCTTAGCACTCATGGGATTCACCGGAGTCTCTGTCATCAAACTGATACTGTTAGGCCAAGATGATACGAATTTGGACATGGAATAGATGATTCAAGGAATGTATGACTCTGCAGAGTTTGTACAAAATTTTTTCCCACAGCCAACGGATTTCCGTAGTCACGAGGGACTAGTTCCGTTTACGGTTTTTCGGAAGAAAACACAGCTAACCAATACACACCCATCCTACCTCTCGATGCCAGGACTCACCCTAGACATCGTCCAAGAAAAACTTTTGAGACGGGGAGATCACAATCTCGAATAGCATGGGATCAAATTTATATATGCGCGCTCTAAGGGGTGCCCCCCTCTCGGTCCCAACCGGAAACACCCATGCCCCCTGACCGGATGACTGGCTTTAATCCAGGGCCATGGAACCATCATCCTGGCCTCTCCTTTTGGTGTGTACCAGGAAAGCGGTTTGCAACTTACTAAGCCATATTCCTTGCGAAAAACATGTGGTAGTACAGGGAAGGAAATGGGAGGAACTGGACTGGTACGGTTTGACCCTGAAGTCATATAGTCTGGCATAAGACTGGCATGCTACAACACTGCCATCTTACCCATCCTCATGCCAACACATGGCCATTCATACTCACATCCATCCACTTATGGATCATCGAACTCACTTACCTCAACATTTCATAAAAAAAATAACGTTCATCGGTATGCTCATCAACATGCCATGAAACTAACTAAATGCAAAACATGCCAAGACACTCATCATATCAAAAGTTCAAACATGCTTGCCTGGTTCAGAGTAGTCGGAGCCTAGCTCGGTGAAGTTCGCGGCTCCGTCACCTCCTTCGGTATCTATGGTATAAAGAAAATATATGCGCTATCGTAAATTCCAAGAGGTGCACAGAAAGTATTCCAAATATTTTTCAAATAAATATGATAAAAAACTAGACAAAAATCTGAAGAGGACAGGAAAAGAATCACTCAAAAATTCCTTTCTGTTAAAAAGTTATAAGGGTTTTAATCCAAGGACTTATCTGTAATGAAACAGAAAGTTTCCAGGGGCTAGTTTATAAAAACAGAAAACGCTTCGGCAGAAACTACGCCAGCCCAGAGGGAAGGCGCATTTGGCAGAAGGCGTTTTCAGAAAACGATTCGCTTAGACAGGATAGAGAGGCTGACAGCGGGTCCCGCCCGTCAGGTTTAAACTTTCAAACGGGGGGGGGGGCAGATTTCGCCGGTGCCCGAGAGCCGCGGTGGTCGCCGGCGGCGATCCACGGCCAGGCAGGGTGATCGGAGATTACCAACGTGCTCACCGTGTCCTTCCGCAATGGTGGGTGGTGGTGTTGGTCGCCGGTGAGCACCACGTCGACGCAGAGCTTGGTCGGGAAGGTTTAGGGAGTTGGGCGTCATCGCGAAGTTGCACCGGTTCCATTTAGGTGCTAAGCGAGCTTGGATTGGGGTGCTAAGGGCGAAGTCGACGGAACGGGGCGGCGCGGGCCCGTCGGCGGCAGGGAGCATGTTTCGTGCTTGCCGGGCCGCAGTGATGGTGCCACGGGCGTGCGCTGGCATGCATGAGGACATGCGGAGAGCCAGGGAGCTTTGGGTGGCGCCGAACGGCGTTCTGCCGTGGTGTGCCTTCTGTCGGCCGCCACAGGAGGTCCCGACGCCGCAGAAGACGCCGGCGAGGGCGGGCCAGCGCGCCACTGACGCCAGGAAAGCTCCAAGCACGCGTGTGAAGCTCCGGACAAGAGGGAGGGGCTGCGAGCATCGAGCCAAAGGCACTGTGAGCATATGCCTGAAACTCTGAAGAAAACGACACTGTAAAACTGAATTTTACTGAACTTTTCTGAAAAATGCAAAGAACAGTGCAGCTCAGGTGATCGACAGAATGTTTTTGGCATCTAGGGATTTTTCCTTGAGCTAAAACTTGGTGGAGTGGCCTCTCATTGCTCCAGTAGGCTGCCTGAATTTTGGTGGAATTTTTTTGGAGAAGTGTAGATATGAATTTCACCAAATTTGGCAAATCTGGTCCAAACTTGCAGTGAGTGAAATTGAAATATTTGAAAAGAATAAGAGTGGATCAAGATGGTTCTAGGTTGTGGGTACTAAAGACAATCCAGGGAAGTTGGTTTGGGATAAAAACTCAAAGGCAAAGTGATACTTGCTTTGAAAATCACTTAAGCTCAAAATAAATGGCAGAAATGTTTTGGGGGATAAAATAATTGAAATAAAATCCAAAACTTGTTTGGACTTGTTGAGACAGAGAATTTAGATTGTTCAAAGGTGGAGGGATGGATTTTGAGAGGATTTACTATAGGAGACATGGTAAAACCATGGGTGTTTTCAAAAAGAAAGAAGTCCCAAAACTCCTAGGGTTTCCTTTTTTTTGAAAAAAATAAGTTTGAGAGGGTAACAACCAGAAGGAAAAGCTCCCAAAAACTTCAACACCAAATTTGAAAAGGGAAAAGAAAATCCTTGACAAAGGAAAGGAAGTTTTTAAGAGGAAGGATTTCTGGAAAAGAAATTTTTAAAAAACCCTCTTTTAAAATCCAACAAGGTTTTGATAAAAACCAAATTAAAATTTTGGAGTGTCACAGCACTTACCCCCTTAGGAAAAATCTCGTCCCCGAGATTTCAGCTGATCCTTAAATAAGCGAGGATGCTCTGTCCGAAGAAAATCCTCTCTTTCCCAAGTTGTTTCACTGTCGGTGTGATTGCTCCACTGGACTTTGAAAAACTTGATGGTCTTCTGTCGGGTCCTCCTTTCAGACTCCTCTAATATTCTTACAGGACGTTCCCGATAAGTGAGGTCTGGCTGCACGTCGATGTTCTCATGGGATACTTGTTTCTCTGGGTTGCTTACGCACTTCCTCAATTGCGAGACGTGGAACACGTCGTGGACATCGGATAATTCCTCGGGTAAGTCTAGCTGGTAGGCTACCGTGCCTCTTCGTGCCCTTATACAAAAAGGTCCGATGAATCTTGGTGCTAGCTTCCCTTTAATCTTGAATCGTTGTAATCCTCTCATAGGGGATACTCTCAGGTATACGAACTCACCGGGTTCGAAGCTGACCCTACGATGTTTCTGATCATAATAACTCTTCTGTCGACTTTGAGCGGTCTTAAGTCGGTCTCTGATTAGCTTGACCTTTTCCTCGGCTTCTTTGAGCATGTCTGGTCCGAAGATGCGGCTGTCTCCGGTCTCTGACCAATTTAACGGGGTACGACATCTTCGTCCGTCTAAAGCCTCAAATGGTGCCATTTGTAGGCTGGCCTGGTAGCTGTTGTTGTACGCGAACTCGGCGTATGGCAGGCTTTCTTCCTAACTGGTTCCATATGTGAGGACACATGCTCTCAGCATGTCTTCTAAAACCTGGTTTACGCGTTCTGTTTGTCCATTAGTCTGTGGGTGGTATGCGGTACTGAAGGCTAGTTGGGTTCCCAGAGCCTGTTGTAAATGCTCCCAAAATCTTGAGACGAACTGAGTGCCTCTGTCGGATATTATAGTCTTTGGGACACCGTGCAGACAAACTATGTGGGAAAGATAAATCCTAGCAAGCCTCTGAGTGGTGTGGGTCGTCTTTATTGGAATAAAGTGTGCCACTTTGGTTAACCTGTCAGTGATGACCCATATGGCATCATTCCCGTGTCGTGACCGAGGTAGTCCGACAATGAAATCCATCCCTATTTCATCCCATTTCCACTCAGGTATTTTGTTCGGTTGCAGTAGTCCGGCTGGTCTCTGATGCTCAGCTTTTATGCGTTGACATGAGTCGCAACATGCAATGAAGGTGGCTATGTCCCTCTTCATACCGTGCCACCAAAATCTTTCCTGAATATCTTTATACATTTTGGTTCCTCCAGGGTGGATCGAGTACGGGGCGGTGTGGGCTTCAGCTAAAATTTGCTGTTTAAGGTCTTCTATGTTTGGCACGCAGAGCCTTTCTCCGTACCATAATATTCCTTCATTGTCTATGACGAATTCCGAGGCCTTGCCCATACTCAACTTTCTTTTGATGCCTTCGATGCTGGTGTGACCGGGCTGAGCTCCTTTAATTTTCCCCACAAGGTCAGGTTGTATTTCCAAGTTTGATATGGTGCCTTCTGCTACCATCATCAAGTTGAGCTTGGCAAATTCTTGTTGGAATTCGGGCCTCAATCTGTGCAAATTGTTGTCGTCGGAGCTGGGATTCCGACTAAGAGCATCGGCCACTACATTTGCTTTTCCTGGATGGTAATGGATACCAACATCATAATCCTTTACCAATTCCAACCAACGTCGTTGCCGTAAGTTTAGTTCTGGCTGTGTGAAAATATATTTGAGGCTTTTGTGATCCGTATATATTTCACATCGATTCCCAAGTAAGAAATGCCTCCATTCCTTGAGTGCATGAATAACTGCTGCCATTTCTAAGTCATGAGTGGGATAATTTTCCTCATGCTTACGAAGTTGCCTTGAAGCGTAGGCGACAACCTTGCCTTCCTGCATCAACACGCATCCGAGGCCCTTTCTGGACGCGTCACAATATACTTCAAAATTCTTGTGTATGTTGGGTACAATTAATACCGGTGATGTCGTTAATTTCCGTTTTAGCTCTTGGAAACTTTTCTCGCAGGCTTCTTTCCATTCAAACTTCTTGTCTTTCTTGAGTAACTGTGTCATAGGCTTGGCTATGGTGGAGAACACTTCAATAAAACTGTGGTAATATCCTAACATTCCCAAGAAACTTCGTATGTCCGTTACGCTGGCTAGTGACATCCAGCCAAGTATGGCCTTGACTTTCTCTGGGTCCACTGCGATACCGTCTTGGGTCAGTACGTGGCCTAGAAAGCCTACTTTTCTTAGCCAAAATTCGCACTTGCTGAACTTGGCATACAATTGGTGTTTTCTGAGCTCTCCTAGCACAATCTTGAGATGTTCTGCGTGCTCTTCTGGTGTCTTGGAGTATACCAGAATATCGTCGATGAATACCACGACGAACTTGTCCATAAACTTCATAAATACTTTGTTCATGAGGTGAACAAAATATGCGGGGGCGTTAGTTAATCCAAATGGCATCACTGTGAACTCGTACAGTCCATATCTGGAGGTGAAGGCTGTTTTGGGAATATCTTCTGTTCGCACCTTTAATTGATGGTATCCTGACCTTAAGTCAATTTTTGAGAATACCTTGGCCTGAGCGAGTTGATCAAACAAATCGTTTATCCTTGGCATCGGGTATTTGTTCTTGACTGTGACCATGTTAAGTGCTCGATAGTCAATACACAATCTCAGTGTTCCATCCTTCTTTTGGCAAATAAAATTGGTGATCCCCAAGGTGAGGAGCTGGCTCGAATGTATCCTTTGTCTAGCAATTCCCTTATTTGTTTCTTCAACTCAACTAATTTGGATGGTGCCATTCGGTACGGTTTCTTGTATATGGGGGTGGTTCCTAGTGCGAGCTCAATGCTGAACTCTATCTCTCGGTCTGGTGGCATGCCTGGTTGCTCTTCAGGGAATACGTCTGGAAATTCACACACTACTGGAACCTTGTTTAGCTCAGAAATGTCCACCTTATTCAATCTCGGTTGGCAGGGTATTTTTCCTTCCTTGGCTGATACTCTTATTGTCTTCCCTTGGTGGTGTGTGAGAATTACGGTCCTGTTGAAACAGTCGATAAACCCCTTGTTGGTGGTTAGCCAATCCATCCCTAGGATGACATCCAGTCCTTTATTTTCCAACACAATAAGATTTGCGTGAAACTCCAATCCTTCGAACTCAATGACCACATTCTGACACTAATTCTGAGTAACTTGCTGAATCCCAGGGGACTTGATGATCATGGATTTCTCCAAAGGAAGCATCGAAAAATTATTTTGCAAAGCAAAACTTTTCAAAATGAAAGAGTGAGAAGCTCCAGAATCAAACAAAACCGTTGCAGGTATTGTGTTGACAGGAAACGTACCGAGTACGATATCCGGAGCATTTTGTGCCTCCTCTTTGGTTACGTGGTTCAGATGATCCTTCCTGTGGTTGTTGTTGGGATTGAAATTGTTTCGCTTGGGCACTGAATTACTGCCGCCGTTGTTCGGCTTTGGGGTTGAGTTCCTTGGCTTGGGGCACTGTTTGGCATAGTGCCCTTCTTCTCCACAAGTGTAACAAGTAACGCCGGGGCGATATGTGAACTCCTTGTCCCTTGCATGAAAATTCTTGATTGGGAGTGAGACGTTGGATGAGGATTTGTGCGTCCCACCCTTTTTGAAATCTGTCTTGCTCCGGTGATTGCGAGCAAGGTTAGTCTGGTCCCTTTTTCGCTTGCGGATATCTTCCAGACTGCGTCTCTCATTCTCCAGAGTAATGGCTTTGTCCACCAGTGTTTTAAAATCAGGAAAAGTGTGCACGACCAGTTGGCATTTAAGCGCGGGCACCATACCGTCAAGGAATTTCTCCATCTTCTTGCTTTCAGTCATACGCTCTTCATTGGCGTAGCGGGACAATAGAGTAAATTGACTGTTGTAATCTGACACTGTCATGTTCCTTTGCTTGAGGTCGTCGAACTCTCTCTTCTTGATTTTCATAATACTCTTAGGAATGTGTGCACCACGGAAACCTTCCTTGAAATCATCCCAGGTTATGTCATTTTCATTGGGATGCATGTGCAGAAAATTCTCCCACCACGATGCGGCTGCTCCTGTGAGATAGTGCGGAGTATACAGTGCTTTTTCGGGGTCTGAACATTTTGCAATATCTCTAAGCCAGTCCTCGGCTTCAAGAGGTTTGTCAGTGTGAGAAAATGTTTGGGGACGTGTCTTCTGAAGCTTAGATAACTTGGATTGCTGCTGATACTGTCCATGGTGATTCCCCATGTTGATGACTTGGTTCATCATTTCACGATGTTGTTGCTGACTTTGTTCATATAGGCGGCACATTTGGGAAAGTGTCGTTTCACTGTCCTGTTGACTCGACTGCCCTTGTGTGAAATTGTTGCCTGGTTGAGTGTCATAATTTTCCTCTGGTGGAGTAGGCATGGAGCGAGTCCAAGGACGAGACATTTTTCACTATGGGGATATAATTTGCAAAACTCATAAGAAAAGCGAAAATGGTCGCAAAAACAAATCCAAAATTGCACAAGGATGGCAAATAATTTAAATGACCAAGATCACTTAAGAAAACAAATCGAATTGCGCACGGAGAAGGACTGCTCATTACATATCTTACACGCGGGCGATAATTATACAATACATCACTCAGGATATGTGTACATAATCCTGACATGTTATTTAGGCTAGTGCACTTCTCTAGT
This sequence comes from Triticum aestivum, assembly GCF_018294505.1. Classification (NCBI taxonomy): domain Eukaryota; kingdom Viridiplantae; phylum Streptophyta; class Magnoliopsida; order Poales; family Poaceae; genus Triticum; species Triticum aestivum. Next base: position 27,968,625 of record NC_057809.1, read on the forward strand.
TCCTACATGATGCGCAAACAAGCTACTCCTCACAACCTATGTACATATCTTACAAAGCGGTACATCGCATGACGGGCAAGCGCACTCAGCCGGAAATGTTGACGATCTCCTTGGCCCTGCCAAGGGTGAGGCGCAGTGAGGCTGGGGACTCGACCTCCTCCTCACTAATAGGCTCCAGACGTGAAGAGCTGCGTCGGGTAGATGGAGCGGGTGCCAGGGGCGGAGCAACACGAATAGGAGTAGGCACAACGGGTGGTGCAGTGCGCGCTGGAGTGGGCGCAATGGCCTGGTTGAACTCCTAAGTGGTAGGCGGGCGACGAGTAGGTGCAAAAGATGCTGATGACAAGACCAAAGTCAGTGGCGGTGCGGCGGGTAGGAGCTCCCTCCTATTGGTGGCACAGCCATGGATTGAGTCCATGCGGGCAGCTACGAAGTCGTCCACCAGGTTGTCGAAGGCTGCCTCCAGAGCCCGGAGATACTCAATAAGCATCTCAAAAGCCTCATCTTGTTCTCCTCTGGGGCAGGAGAATGCGTAGTGACAGGTGTAAGGCACATGGCATGGAAGATAGCGGTAGCGACGAGTCTTCATCGCGGGAAGGACATCCCTGAGGCGAGCTATCGCCTCACGGGCTGCCATCTGCATAGCATGCCTCTCCGTAGGCATGGCTCTTCCCACGAACCGGAAGCGGCGTAACTCACCACGCCCTCCCCTGAACTGCACCGTGACCTGGTGCATGGTCAGATTGTCGCTGACCTTGTGCTGGTAGAGTGTGAAGACTAGGCGCACAGACAGCCCCATCGCGACCTGAACGATGAAGGAGAGAAGCTTGACGAACCCATTGGGCACGTTGGCGAAGGTTTGAGACTCGCAGCTGTTGTCGGCCATCTACAAAAGTAGGCAAAATTCCTGCATGGTCAGATCATAAATTTATGCTGACTGTCAGAAAATGACTACCATTGCAAAAATATAAATTAGCTCTATTATGCTAATAACGAATTAGCGATCGCACCTAGTGGCTTCCTACGGTCAGCCTGACTCTGATACCAAGCTTGTCACGACCGGTTTTCCAATAAAAATATTTATTGAGAAACCAATCTTTTGAGTCCAGTATGAGGGAAATCCTCCTCACTGGTAGACAAAATTCTTGATACAATAAGCCAGTAGCAAAGAATATATTACAAGGTTGAGCTAGGGCTGCTCAACAATTTATAACAAGCGCGCCAACAATTATACATAATGGCGGATATAACACAATGGTGTGGTGGCATACTACTGACTCGGGGATAAAGTGATGGTGGAATAACACAGTGGGGAGTGTGATAACATGACTCTCAAACTGGCATCTCATCGAGCGTCGAGGTGAGGCTCGATGAATTTTATTCGGGTTGCGGAAGCGAATATAATACAGTGACCGAATCCAGGGTCGCACGAGACTGAGTGGGACTCCTCTAGGCGTCGGACTCGCTATCGAACTCTTCATCCATGAGATCGCCTTCGTCAGCATCTGGCCAAATCAACAAGCCAGTGAGTACTTCAACAGTACTCGCAAGACAGTTCGGACGTAATATATAACAAATGCATGCATGAATGCGTCATGATTAATTCACCAAATGTGCATTCCAAAAATTAGCATAACGAAGCAAGTAAAAGGGAAACGGCGGTAGTCCGCCTGAAATCCCAACAAAAGCATAAATGAAAACCGATCGGGTGTCTGAAGCGACGCCTCGAAAGGGTGAACAAATAAATAAAGGAGAAAATCATGCCACAGTCGGGCGTCTTTGCGACACCACATAAAGGGCTTTAAAAGAAATGCCACAGTCGGACGTCGGGGCGACATCACAGAAAGGGCTTTAAAAGAAATGCCACAGTCGGACGTCGGGGCGACATCACAGAAAGGGCTTTAAAAAAATGCCACA